>NC_044554.1:28761737-29061737 GCF_007565055.1 Rhinopithecus roxellana | reverse complement strand
CTTAGACTCTAATCTTAGATAATTTTGATTATGTGTAGCAGATATTTAATCATGGAGTTGAAAGTCTAAGATTGCGATACTAGGACACCACTCTCTCTAAAATTTTATATTTAAAAAAAGTGAAAGACCATGTTCAAGACATTTTACTAAAAGAAACTACATATGCTCAATACATTCCTCTATTTTCTATTTTTAGAATTACATTAAAATACTAGTACTTGAATGCTCTCTGTGATATGACCGTTTGTAATTAACATAATTAATTTATATAAATAGACATGTATATGTATTTTTCTCACAGATTGTTGATAAATATCCACATGTATAGTTTATTTCTCAGTGTTGTTTTATTCTTAATGGAAGTTTTGTAAATAATAACATTTAATTTTCTTCCATTTGTTCTGTATATTCAGAACATACAGAAAACAAGTTGATTACTTTCTAAAATAGCACCAACCTTTGACAGTACAATTGTTTATCTGAATACAAAGTAATGATTTAATAGGGAATGTCAAATAAATCTTGTTGCTAGTCAGATTTATGGTGGAAAAGTCAACAAGGAATTAAGTCAAGAAAAGGAATAATGTTGTAGGTGCAAAAGAAATTCATAAATTATTTATTGTCAATGGTAAAACTATTGGTATGCTCTGCATGCAATTTTGACTGAACAAAAACCTGTCATTCATTGTCTCTCTAATCTGATATTTCAGTTAACTTAATCTTGGGAAACATTATGTTTTAAAGATTATGACATTAGGGAAAAATGAACAACTACAAATGCTTTCTTTGAAAATGACCTCACTCTTAAGATTATGATAACATGTATATGTACCTATTTGGTGCATTTACTTTGCTGTTTAAGGTCCCATTATTTTTAAGTATGTTACCAGTTTTATATTTCTACAGACACAGTCAAATAACTGATCATGTAAACCAATGATATGAAAAATTAAATTCAGTAAAATCAGGCAAATGCTAAAACACGTCGCAATAAAATAGTTGTTAATCTAAACTTTCTTCTAAATAATTATTACTTTCCTGACATTGGTATAGCAGGATGTACCCAATAATCTATTCATATGATGGTATAATTGATATAGTTATGATAATTAATAATCATAGTTTACCTATTACATTTTGCCTTTTCACTTAAAATAATAGAGGAAATTCAGACTCTCATGGCTAACACAATGTATACACACATAATATAAACTATTTAATACTTTAAAATAGTCATATACCTACTTATGAATCTGTGTTGATTTACTATGAAATTTTACAGGGCAAGTAGTATAGTGTGAGTATAGACGACAGCTCTGTACAACATTCTAATCTACATTAGTAAATTGAAGGATAACTAGTGATGATTATGAGTATCATTGTCTGTTATACTATATTGCTGTCAAATTAGCTTAATGAATTTCAAAACATATTTTGATTATGAATATAATACTGGTTTCATATATGCTCAGTTAGTAGAGGTTTAACAAAACCAATTGACTTTACATGATGATATCTAAGAATTCAGCAATCCAACCATTTAAACAAGAGCTCAAACCTTAAAGACAGTAGTCTGTTGGTCAAACATCTTTCTGCTTCTCAGAGAATCCACAATGCAATCTCAACCCTGTGGATGTGTATTCTTCCATCTGCTTGAGAGGAAGATTTTTCTACAACGTTCTTGTCAGTGTTTTGGAGGCCATAAGTAACAACGCTGCTATCACTCAATTAGAGGGCAGAAAGAGCAATTTCTCTATAAGTACTGGTAGGTTAACCAAGTTGAATGACTTTGTTCCTTTGCTTATAAATGACTGTGCTTTTATACCCCATTGAGGGATTGATTTGGCCTAGAATTTCCTTTTCATCAGGATGTGCTCACATAGAAGCAAGACACGGAAGTGAGAACTTACAGACTGTTCTTTCTCCACCTCCAACATGCAAGAAAATTTATGTGTATAAAAATGTATATGACATTCACCCATTGGTCCATTGTTAGGACCATTCATTTACTTAATATGCAGATATTTTCTATTTTTTTAATTTGGACAGTTAAAACTACCACATCTGATTGGAATAATCATTCTAGTATTTTAAAATCAGATCAAATGATTTATTTCCAAATAAATCCATAGAAGTTGAATTATTAGGCTTATGAGCCTAGTAAGGCATATGACAATTTTAAAAAATCAGGTATTTTTTATGTCAGCTTAAATTTAGGTGAAATTGTGTAGCTCATATGTGAACTTACGTTGTAGTAAGAACATTTAACATCATGAGATCTAAACTCTTAAGTTTGTAAGTGTAAAATAAAGTATCGTGAACTATAGGAACAATATAGTACAGCAGATCTCTAGAATGTATTCATTTTACATTATGGGCATTTTTATGGTTTTTGATTTGTACTACCATGTTGTTCTTTAATAGGATATATCAAAGTATATCATCATCGTATTTGAATGTCTTCTTTAAGCCTTACTATTTCTTAATCTGAATTATCTGCTTATATATTAACTAAAACATTACACTTCTAATTTGAATGTGTTTGTTTACTATTAGATGGGCATTTTCCCATATGTTTGTTCATTATTTTTTGTTTGAAGTGAACTTTTCATTTAATTTTTCCAATTACTATTTGAGATCCTAATGTGTTCATGTACATTTAAACAAATCATTTATGCACAATATACAGTAACCAAGTATGTTTTGCTTAGTATTGATAATTTCACTTCATTTTATCTTAATTATGATATATTCTATGATTCACTAAAGTTTCATAATTTGTGCAGCACAACCTTGTAATCTTTTTGTGATTGTTGGTTAAAATTCTGATACATTTTTTATAACACAGTTCTAACAAATATTTATTTAACTTTCTGATAAACTACAAAAAATTATTTTTATTGTGTTTAACTATGTGATCTATGCTTTTTCTCAGCTTGTAAACATGTTCCATTATTTACTTTCAAAAGGTAGGTAAATTTGGATTTATTTCCAATAATATGACAGATTACATAGAGTAGTATGTGACTCCCACTGATAAATCACCTACAATAACTAATCAAAACATAGAAAATGTTTTAAGTGTGAAGTTTAAATAGAAGGAGGATTATAGAAAGCCCAAGAGGTAGAAAAAAACTGACAAGAAAAAATTGATGAATTTGACTAGATTAAAAATTAGGGATCCCTATTCATCAAAAAACACAACAAAGAATGTGGACAAAAACAAATTTAACAACTGTGGAAAGGTATTTGATACACATAGAAAATATGTTTGAAACACATATAACAGCAACACCCAAATTTGTAAGAAACTATAGGAGAAGGTATATGTGTATGTGTGTGTGTGTATATATATACATATATAAATATATAAAACAGATAAATAAGTTAAAGAAAAAGGAAAAGAATAACATTGATGGTTTGTAAACATTTGACAATATGTTAAGCCTAATTAAGAATAAGTATGTAAGTTAAGATCACAATGAGATGTAATTGTCCACCTATAAGATGGCAATTTCTCCAAATTCTTATTAGCATCAATCTTCCCTTGAATTCCAATCCCGTGTCCTCAAATTTCTACTCTATTAAAACTGTACTTGGATGATTATGCTTGTTCAAATGCTCTTTTTGTCATATTTCCCATCTTTATAATTTTATACTTTGATAGTTTAGGAAAAACACAAAACAAAACACATAGACTCTTTCCTGACTACTCTCTTTCTCTCACATTCAGTCAGAGACATCCACCCTGTTAGTAAATCCATAGGCTCTATCTGTAAATTATATCCAGGAATTCACAACTTTCTCACCAGTTATTGTGCTGCCACCCAGGCAGAAAAACAAATTATATTCCAATAATTTCCCTGCTCTTCTCTTTCTTCATTATAGCCTATTTACAAAACAGAAACCAAAGTGACCCTTTGAATATATGAATGATATCTTGTCATTTTTCTGCTCAAAGCATTTCTATAACTTTTCATTTTTTTCAAAGTAGGAGCCAAAATTCTCCCAAAGGCTTTGCAATACCCAACATCATCTGGGTCATCGGTAGTTCCTTCTCTTCTTTTACTAAATCATCCTACCTAGCTATCCTAGCCTCTTTGTGCGCGCTCTCTCTCTCTCTCTCTCGCTGTGTGTGTTTAAATATATCAGGCACCCTCCAGCCCCTCCACCTTCTTTCTATTTTTTAAAATTTAATATGTGATATTATCATTTAGTAAACTAGTAATTTATTTTTATGTCTCCTATTCATAGTTGGCTTCTCCTCCCTAGGATGTAAGCTGCATGGAAGCAGCTTATTTTTTCTGGAACGTATCACAAGATGCTAAAACAATATTTGGTACAAAATTGTTCTTATTTATTAATTAAAGGAATGAACCCCTGTAATGCACATTTTACAATGCAAATAACGTGCCTGCTACTAAGAAGGCATCCAAAGATGTATTACTATTCTGGCATGGTGAAAACAATCTAATGGGTAAGGAGGTAGGGGTTGCAGTTTATTAGAAGAGGGAAAAGCCATTTTCCAGGGCCATAACTGCATACCAGGGTCTATAATTTTGCTAGAAAGGGGAATACATCTGCAGTAGTTACTTCAGAAGATATTAACACCTGGCTAATTTTATTGTATGGCAATGTCATCTCATTAAATTTTTCTATTTGTAAATTTAAATAGGGATACTATGGGAATCAGTAATATAGTAAGTTTCTAGCCAATATTTTCTTAACCATGTGATTGTCATAGCCACCAAAACTACTGCTTGGCCAGGAAGATTCTTCAGAATGTGGTTCAGGTTAGAGTCAGTATACAGTAGATCATAAATATTTGGATAATTCATTTTGCATAGTGCAGAGTTGCCTTAGAAAATGGTGGCAATTCATCTTAGGAGAGATCAAGTGGATGCGTTTTTTTGGTTATCGAAGGCTGTTTCCCCAAAGTTTCCCAGCTCTCATTTTATTCAAGGATATCTAGATTAATAACTAATTCATGTCTCTGACCTGGCAAGAGGACATAAACTATTTTTGTTTTGTGTTTTGCTTTGTTTTATTTTTAAGAGGCTGAAGTCAGGTCTTTGTTGAAAAGATTAAGATATTTTTCCTCCCTAATAAAAATCAATTAACAGCATAATGAATTTAATTTTATCTACCACCACCTCAGTATGATTGGAAATCATACTGGGATTCTGCTCCTACTCCAACTAACATTCCCATTCCAAAATGAAATGTGAATCAATTTTTTCTAAATAATGTGGTGTTTTACTCACCAATCTAGCTTTCAAGACTTTAATGAATGGAGAGCTTTGTAGGATATCTTCATGATTTAGTTGGGAGAGAGGAAGGAGCATGATATATCCAATACATATTCCAGTCCCTTGGAATTATTGAATTCTTTCCTCTATATTAGTTCAAGTATTTCTGGCCTCCTGCTGACATTTAGAATAGGCTGTTTAAATATAGACTTTCATTAGATAATAGAATACCATTGCCTATTAAATAACATTAAATACAAAATAATATTCATTAATTATTGTTTAATATACTGAGTCCAATAAATGAATGCACTATTATGCCACTGTTGATCATAGGCTATACATCTTTGTACAGATATAGATCATCTCGTTCCCCCTATATTTCCGGAAAGCAAATTTCAAATACACAATGGAAACTAAAGAAATGTCTAAAATCCATTTTATGTTGCTCACGTATATATTAGTCATATATTAGAATATACCATTAGAATGGAAAATGAATTTTGTCAAATGGGCATGTTGAACAGATTAAACATTTGAGTTGCATAAGATTTTGATAGGTAGACTTCAGTTACAGGATGGTTTACAGCTACAGTATCAACTGAGTCTTGACAATTATTGTTCAAAACTTGTAAACTAGGGAACCTCTGATGAGTTTTGTGTGTGGGGATGGGTGGTTGCTTGTTGAAACAATTTGTGCTTAACCAGTTTGTACTTATCTCTTTGGGAAACACTGAATTATCCCTGAGTCTTTGAAAGCTGTTGCTGAAATAAACTTCAGCAGTTTGTCTGTATTTTTTTCTTTTTCCTTTTCTTGACTTCTAAAAAAATTGGGATACATGTGCAGAATGTGCAGGTTTGTTACATAGGTATATGTGTGCCATGCTGGTTTGCTGCATCTATTAACCCATCCTCTAAGTTCCCTCCCTTCACCTCCCAACTACCAACAGGCCCAGGTATGTGTTATTCCCCCTCAGTGTCCAAGTGTTCTCAACGTTCAACTCCCACTTATGAGTGAGAATATGCAGGTGTTTGGTTTTGTCCTGTTTTAGTTTACTGAAGATGATGGCTTCCTGCTTGATCCATATCCCTGCAAAGGACATGATCTCATTCGTTTTTATGGCTGCATAGTATTCCATGGTGTATACGTACCACATTTTCTTTATCATTGAGGGGCATTTGGGTTGGTTCCATGTCCTGGCTGTTGTAAATTGTGTTGCAGTAAAAATACATTTGCATGTGTCTTTATAATAGAATTATTTATATTCCATTTGACCCAGTAATGGGATTGCTGGGTCAAATGGTATTTCTGGTTCTAGATCCTTGAGAAATCACCATACTGTCTTTCACAATGGTTAAACTAATTTACATTCACACCAACGGTGTAAAAGCATTACTATTTCTTCACAGCTTTGCCAGAATCTGTGGTTTCTTGACTTTTTAATAATTGCCTTTCTGACTGGCATGAGATGGTATCTCATAATGGTTTTGATTTGCATTTCTCTGATGATCAGTGATGTTGATTTTTTTCATGTGTTTGTTGGCCACATAAATGTGTTCTTTTGAGAAATTTCTGTTCATATCCTTTGTCCACTTTTTGATGCGGTTTTTTTTTTCTTATAAATATGTTTAAGTTCCTTGTAAATTCTGGATACTAAACCTTTGTCAGATGGGTAGATTGCAAAAATTTTATCCCACTCTGTAGGTTGCCTGTTCAGTTTGATGATAGTTTCTTTTGCTGTGCAGAATCTCTTTAGTTTAACTAGCTCCCATTTGTCAATTTTGACTTTTGTTGCAATTGCTTTTGGCATCTTCATCATGAAGTCTTTGCCCATGCCTATGTCCTGAATGGTATTACCTAGGTCTTCTTCTAGGGTTTTTACAGTTTTGGGTTTTACATTTAAGTCTTTAATCCATCTTGAGTTAATTTTTGTACAAGGTGTAAAGAAGGGGTCCAGTTTCAGTTTTCTGCATATGGCTAGTCAGTTTTCCCAGCACCATTTACTGAATAGGAGATCATTTCCCCATTGCATTTCTTTAGCTTTCCTGTTGTCCTCATTGATCACCGGTAAGCCACGGCTGGAAAATACACTGCATTTTATTGGCAATGTTAAGTTCAGATAAGCACTACTGTAAAATTATCTATGGCCATATGTTTCAACCAGCTTTAGGTAGTCTGTGTTCAGTCATCTTTTACTGGATTAGCTTGGAGGTCCAAAGCTAAAATAGCATGATTAAAGACTTTGAAGAACTCACATTTGAATGACACATTGCAGAAAACACTTATAATATTTAGAACTTATAATGCATTTATAAGTCAGTGGCCAAAGATAAACAACTAAGACCAAGGGAATACATTCAATCCTTAATCTGAACACCCTGCAGGATCAGATATGAGTATGTCAGCCTAATTGGTAATTTTCCAGTATCTATTAGTCCAAATATATTTAGTAACGTTAAGTAGTGGTGTAAATTGGTGGCTCCATCAAAATTATTTCCATATTCCAACCCATGGAGCCTATGAATCTTACTTTATTTAAATAAACAGTCTTGGAAGATGTTATTAAATTAAGGATTTTGATATGAAGAAATTTTCCTGGATTATCCAGATGGACTTCAAATTTAATAATCATGGATCTTTCAAGAGATAAACAGAGAGGAAGGTAGATGCACACACAAAAGTAAGTGATATGAAGACAGAGGCATAAATTGGAGGCTGTGGCCATAAGCCAAACAAGTTAACAACTACCAGAAGCTGTAAGAGGCATGAGACAGATTTTCCCCAAGAGCATCTTTAAGGGGTACCCTGCACCCGCCTTGACTTTGGACTTCTGGACTGCTGAACTCTGAGAGAATAAATTTCTGTTGTTTGAAGTCATCAAGCTTATTGTAATTTGTTACAGGAGCCCTAGGAAACTAATACACATTTAAAAATCTCAGCCAATCTATTGGGAAATAGGAATAATATTCTTTACTGAAATCAGCATTGTATCAGGCATAAATGTATAGTATTATGTCTATGGCTGTTCTGTATAGAAAGACCACCTGTCTAGTCTCTGAAACTTTCTTAGCAAAGGTATTTAAGACCTTAGAAGTACTATTGCTCCTACAAATTGCCATATCATAGCATAAAGTGTATTTTTCACCATTCTGAGTTTCTTAACAATCATAAAATGGACACAAGAACGTGTTTCAGAATGCCCCCCCTCAGAAGTTAAGATTTTATATCTCAAATTGTGGCCCAGTTCATTTCCTTCTTGAGTGTACTTTAAAGTTCATATTATCTGGATCACAGTTGCTACCTTTGGTGTAACTATGTTCTTTCTTTTTGGTTTATTTACATTCTTCCCACACAATTATAAATAAATAAACTCTATTATACTGTGCTGAAATTACACAGATTGAGTTAGCATCTGTTGTCTTCTGTAACCTTATAAAATCATGTGTTTAATATTCATCTCTCACTGTAAAAGAAAAATGGAAAATATTCTCTGCCAAGATTACTTTCTTTACTGTCATATGTGTATAACATAAAAGTGTTAGAATTTATCTCTACAGTCCAAGAACGAAATATAAGTGAATAATTTTATATCTATAGCTGCATGCATTAGTTCCCTAGGACTGCAAAAATGTATCACAAATTGAGTGACTTGAACAATGGAAATTTATTATCTTAGAGATCTGGAAATTAGAAGTGTGAGATCAAAGTGTTAGCAGGGTTGATTTCTTCTTAGGGTTGTGTCTTAGTGCATTTTGTATTGCTAATACCTGAGGCTAGGTGATTTAGAAAGAAAAGAAGTTTGTTTGGTTCAGGCTTCTGCGGGGCATATAAGCATGCTACCAGCATTTGCTAGGCTTCCACTGAGGCCTCAAAAATGTTTTACTCGTGGTGGAAGTGAAGGAGGAGCAAGTGTGTCACGTGGTGAGAGAAGGAGCAAGAGAGATCCCAGGCTATTTTAAACAGTCAGATTTCATGTGAACTGAGCAAAACTTCACTGATACCATGGGGAAGGCACCAAACCATTCATGAGGGCTCGTCCCCCACTACCTAAACACTTCCCACCAGGTGCCACCTTTAACAGTAGGGATCACATATAAACATTAGATTTGGAGGGAACGCACCTCCAAACCAAATCAGTTGTGATGGAGAGTCTGTTTCATGCCACTCTTCTAACTGCTGGTGCTTTTCCAGCAATCTGTGGTGTTCTATGACTTGTAATTTAACACCCTGATCTCTGCTTTTATTTTGCCTGGTGGACATGTCTGTATCTGTGTCTAAATTTTTTCTTCTTATAAGGATTGCAGTTACATTAGATTTAGGGACTAGTCTAGCAACCTGATTTTAAGTTGCCTATCCCTGTAAATACCCTATTTCTCAAAGAGGTCACATTCTGAGGTATTTAAAGTGAGAACATCTTTTTGGTGGACATAATTCAACCTACACTACCTTATGAAATACAATATATCAAACACATAAAAGAAGACATTTATATATTAGCATATCTAGACATTTGCAGTATTTAACAAAAGGGCTAATCTTATGACTCAACAATTCTAATACTAATATCTTAAAGTTAACTCACACAGGGATGTCATTTTAACATTCATTCATTAGAAATGGATGATATTGAAACATTAATTTCACGAACAAAAATGAGTCAAAAAATGAAAACAACCTAATATTCCTTAAGAGCTGTTCATTTTTTAATTTAATTTAACTTTTTATTTCCAACTTTTATTTTAAGTTCAGGGGTACCTATGCAGGATGTGCAGCTTTGTTACATGGGTAAATGTGTGCGATGGTGGTTTGCAGCACAGATCATCCCATCACGTAGATATTAAGCCTGGCATCCATTAGCTATTCTTCCTGATACTCTCCCCACTCCTAGCCCACCCCCACTCTGTGACAAGCCCCAGTGTGTTTTGTCCCCCACCATGTGTCCTTGTGTTCTCATTATTCAGTTCCACTTATAAGTGAGAATATGCATTATTTGGTTTTCTATTGCTACATTAGTTTGCTGAGGATAATGGCTTCCAGCTCCATCTGTGTCACTTCAAAGGACATGATCTCATTCCTTTTTATGGCTGTATAGTATCCCATGTTGTATATGTACCTTTTTTAATCCAGTCTATTATTGATGAGAAATTGAGTTGATTCCACGTCTTTGCTATTATGAATAGTGCTGCAATGTATCTTTCTAATTGAATGATTTATATTTCTTTGGGTATATTCCTTTGGGGGTATATATATGTGTGTATATATGTATACATGTATATATGTATATATGCATGTATGTATATGTATATAGACATGTATGTATATATGTATGCATATGTATGTATGTATATGTGTATGTATGTATATATACATATATGTATATATGTATATGTGTATATGTGTGTGTATATATATAGGAATTGCTGCATCAAACAGTATTTCTGGTTCTAGGTCTTTGAGGAATTACCACATTGTCTTCCACAATGGTTGAACCAATTTACACACCCAGTGTAAGTGTGTTCCTTTTTCTCTACAATCTGGCCAGCATCTGTTCTGTTGTTTCTGACTTTTTAATTGTAGCAATTCTGACTGGAGTAAGATGGTATCTCCTTGTCATTTTGCTTTGCATTTCTCTGATGATCAGTGATGTCGAGCTTTTTTTTTTTTTCTTCAAATATTTTTTGGCCCCATTATGTTGTCTTTTGAGAAGTGTGTGTTCATATCCTTTGTCTACTTTTTAATGAGGTTATTGTAAATTTGTTTAAGTTCCTTATAGATGCTGGATATTAGACCTTTGTCAGGTGGATAGATTGCCAAAATTGTCTACCATTCTATAGGTTGTCTCTATACTTTGTTGACAGTTTCTTTTGCTATGCAGAAGCTTTTTAGTTTAATTCGATCCCAATTATCAAAGTTTGCTTTATTTCAATTGCTTTTGGCATCTTCATCGCGAAATCTTTGCCCATGCCTAAGTGCTGAATGGTAGTGCCTAGGTTTTCTCCTAGGGGGTTTATAGCTTTGCGTTTTATATTTATGTCTTTAACCCAACCTCAGTTGATTTTTGTATATGGTGTAAGGAAGAGTTCCAGTTTTAATTTTTTGCATATGGCTAGCCAGTTCTCCCAGCACCATTTATTTAATAGGGAATCTTTTCCCCATTGCTTGTTTTTGTCAGTTTTGTCGAAGATCGAATAGTTGTTGGTGTGCGATCTTAATCTCTGCTTTCTTATTTCTTATTGGTTTATGTGCCTGTTCTCATGCCAGTACCTGTTTTGGTTACTGTAGTCCAGTAGTTTAGTTTGAACTCAGATATGGTAATGTCTCCAGTTTTGTTCCTTCTGCTTAGGATCAGCTTGGCTATTTGGGCTCATTTTTGTTCCATGTGAATTTTAAAATAGGTTTTCTAATCCTGTGAAGAACATCAATGGTAGTTTAATGGGAATAGCATTAAATCTCTAAGTTACTTTGGTCTCTATGGCCATTTTCAAAACATTGATTCTTACTATCCATGAGCATGGATTTTTTTTTTTCTATTTGATTGTGTTATCTCTGATTTCTTTGAGCAGTGGTATGTAGTTCTCCTTGAAGAGCTTCTTTTCTTCCCTTGTTAGTTGGATTCTTAGGTATTTTATTCTTTTTACGGCAATCGTAAATGGGAGTTCATTCATAATTTGGCTCTAAGGTTGCCTGTTATTGGCGTATAGGAATGCTAGCGATTTTTGCACATTGATTTTGTATCCTGAGACTTTGCTGATGTTGCTTATCAGCTTAAAAGACTTTTGTCGTGAGATGATGGGGTTTTCTAGATATAGGATCATGTCAACTGCAAACTAAGATAGTTTGACTTCCCTTCTTCCTACTGGAATATTTTTTTTTTTCTCTTGTCTAATTACCCTAGCCAGAGCTTCCAATACTGTATTAAATAGGACTGGTGAAAGAAGGCATCCTTGTCCCCACAGAGCTACAAACAACTGTTAGAGAATAATAACATCTCTACTCACATAAACTAGAATATCTAGAAGAGATGGATAAATTTCTGGACACATATACCCTCCCAAGACTGAACCAGGAAGAAATCAAATTCCTGAGTAGACCAATAATGAATTCTGAAATTGAGGCAGTGATAAACAGCCAACAACTATTTAAGAAAAACCAAGGTCAGATGGATTCACAGCTGCATTCTACCAGAGGTACAAAGAAGAACTTATACTTTTCTTACTAAAACTATTCCAAACAATTGAAAAGGAGGGACTCCTCCCTAATTCACTCTATGAGGCCAGCATCATCCTGATACCAAAAACTGGCAGAGATACAACAAAACTTCAGACCAATATCTTTGATGAATACTGATGCAAAAATTCTCAACAAAATACCTGCAAACTGACTCCAGCTGCCCATCCAAAAGTTTATCCACCATGATCAAGTTGGCTTTATGCAAAGTTGGTTCAATATATGCAAATCAATAAATGTGATTCATAACATAAATAGAACTAAAGAGAAAAACTACATGCCATCAATAAATGCAGAAAAGACCTTCGATAAAATTCAACATCCTTCAGGTTAAAAAGTCTCAATTAGGCAGTGCATGGTGGTTCACGCCTGTAATCCCAACACTTTGGGAGACTAAGGCAGGAGGAACACCTGAAGTCAGGAGTTTGAGACCAGTCTGACCAACATGGAGAAACCCCATCTTTACTAAAAATACAAAAAATTAGTCAGGTGTAGTGGTGCATGCCTGTAATCCCAGCCTCTTGGAAGGCCGAGGCAGGAGAATTGCTTGAACACAGGAGGCAGAGGTTGAGGTGAGCCAAGATCACACCATTGCACTCCAGCCTGGGCAACAAAAATGAAACTACATCTCAAAAAGAAAGAAAAAGAAAAGCCTCAATTAGCTAGGTATTTAAGGGACAGGGACATACTTCAAAATAATAAGAGACATGTATGACAAACCCACAGCCAATATTATACTGAATGGGCAAACACTGGAAGTATTCCCCTTGAAAACTGGCACAAGAGCTGTTTAAATACATTATGATAGGCTGTATTAAATTTAATGAATGACACACAGTTTTTAAGAGAATGAGATCAAAGATGGAAAATTTTTGAGAATAGTGAAATTAAAAATCGGGTTTCAAAGCACAAATTTTGTGTGCCTAGAAAACAGCCACAATTCTGTCATTCAGATTCTTAATATGATTATTTCCGGGGAGTGAGAAACATCTGGTTCAAATCAAAGGGGTAGTGGACTACATGCCAGAAAATGCATTTTACTTTTGACTTTATTTACATTTGAAATGATGAAATTAACTGTTTTTATAAAAAACAGGACTTATCATTAAATTATGAGGAAGAAAAAGGTTATAGAGATTGCTGTTTTTTTTAAATTAAACATCTCAAAGTAAAAAATTCAGTGGGTTTTTATTGCTGAATGAAAATTTATCTATGTCTTATAAAAAATAATGGGGATTATACTTCCTCCTATGCCTCAAGGACTAATCTTCCCCAAATCCTTTATTTGCAGAGTCTGAAATTATAGGATTCATTTATATTACTGAGCTCCTTCTATGTTCCAGGTATTGTTGTGGAGCCCCCACTGTGCTCCAGTCATTATTTTGTGTGCTTGAGATAAAGCAAAAAACAAGATTAGCAAGAGGCAAAATTTCCTGTCCTCATGGAACTTATATTCTAAGGGAGGAGTGATTAAAAATATGATTGCAATAGACATTCACAGGACATTCTACCCAACAACTACAGATTAAAAGTAAAAGGATGAAGAAAGATACACCATGCTAACACTACTTTTAAAGCTGAAGTATTTTTATTAGTTTCAGACAAACTATACTGACTTCAGCAACAAACGAAAAAACTAATTAGGGATAACGAGCAACTTTACGAAAGATAAAGGAATTGATTTCCAAGAATCCAATAAAATTGTAAGTGTGTGTATAACTAACAATATACCATCAAAATATTTTAGACAAAAAGTGTTAGAAATAAAAGAAGGCGGAGCATGGCGGCTCATGCTTGTAATGCCAGCATTATGGGAGGCCAAGGCATGCAGTCATGAGGTCAGAAGTTCGAGACTACCCTGACCAACATAGTGAAACTCCGTCTCTACTAAAAATGCAAAAATTATCCAGGCATGTGTCTGTAATCCCAGCTACTCAGGAGGCTGAGGCAGGAGAATCACTTGAACCTGGGAGGCGGGGGTTGCAGTGAGCCAAGATCATGCCCCTGCACTCCAGTCCGGGCCACAGAGCCAGACTCTGCCTCGAAATAAATAAATAAATAAATAAATAAATAAATAAATAAATACAAATCCATTATTATAATCAAAGACTTCAACACCTTTCTTCATAGATAAAGTAGATTTAAAAAAAAAAATTGACCTGAACACCACTGTCAACTTGATCTCATCGGATTTTGTAGAATACTCCATTTAACAATAGCATAATACACATTTTTCTGAAGCTCGTGTGGATCACATATGACACATCTAATGCACTTAAACACATTTAAAAGAGAAGAAATCATACAATGTATGCTGTCAGACATGATAGCATTAAACAGTAAATTAATAACAGAAGAAGAGCTGGAAAACCCTCAAGTATTTGGAAATTAACACACATCTAAATAACACATGGGATAACAAAAAAGTCTCACAGAAAATAAATCAAAGTAGATAAAAATAAAAATTATCCTACCAATTTTTGTTAGTGTAGCAAATGCATTACACAGGGTCAAATTTGTAGTCTTAAGTGCATATTTTAGAAAAACATAAAGGTAAGATATCAATAATTGAAACTTTTATCATACAAAATCAAAGAAAAACTTAAACTTAAAGAATATAGAGGAAAAGAAATCATAAAAATTAACACGGAAATAGAAAAACAAATGCTGTATATTCTCACTTATAAGTGAGAGCCAAGCATTAAGTGTACATAGATATGAAGATGGGTACAATAGACACTGGGGACTACTAGAGAGGGAGGAGAGAAAGAGGGATGTCAACTGAAAAATGACCTATTGGATTCTATGCTCACTACCTGGATGATGTTATCATTCATACTCCAAACCTCAGTATCACATAATATACCCATGTAACAAATGTCATGTGTACCCCCTAAATCTAAAATAAAGTTAAAAATATATTTTTAAATTAAAGCAGAAATGAATGAAATTAAAAACAGGAAAACAATAGAGAAAATCAATAAAACCAAATGCTGGTTCTTTAAACAGGTAAAGGAAACTGATATACTTCCTGTGAGGTTAATTCAGGAAGAAGGAAAAGGAGAAGAGAATGAGGAAAGAACAAGAAGGAAAAAAGAAGGTAGAGAAGGGAGACGAGGAGTAGGAAGAGAAGAAGAATTATTTAAAATTCCTACTTCACAAATGAAAGATATGTCTTTACTAATAACTCATGACATTCATAGGATAATATGATTATACTATAAACAACTTTATGCTAATATAGTTGATAATTTAGGTGAAATTGATCAATTTCTTCAATGACAAAAAGTAACAAAACCCAAACAAGAGAAATACATAACCTATTAATATATCTATTGATGCCAATTACTTTAATAGAGGAGGCCTATATCTATAAAAGTAATTATAAATGATAGCCTGACAAATAGTGCCAGGTCCAGATGTGTTCACCAGCGATTCTTCGAAATAATTATAATGTAAATGCTATGATTTTTTTTCTGGAAATTAGAAGCTTAGAGAACACTTCTAACTCATTATATGAGTTCTGCCTTACCCTAATACCAAAAACAGATAACAATGTTTAAATAAAAGTAAACTATAGGACAATATACCTCAAGAACATAGACTTAGACTTCGTCAACAAAATAACAACAAATTCACCACTATATAGAATAATTATACATCATGCCACATAGGATTATTTCTGGCATGTAAGACCAGTCAATAATTCAAAACTCAATTAGTGGAATCCACCACTCCAACTAACTTAAAATAGAATATTCAGGTCCAGATCTAACTAAATATGTACAGGGGCTATGTGGGAAACTATGTGGGAAACTATAAAATAAGAATAAGAATAAGAATTCAAACTTCTAAATATATGGAGAATACCTTTCATGCTCATAGATTAGAATTCTCTCTCTCTCTCTGTATGTGTATATGTGTATGTGTGTGTGTGTATATCTATATCTATATCTATATCTATATATCTATCTATATATATATATAGATATATATATTTTTTTCCAAGACAGGTTCTTGGTTTGTTGCCCAGGCAGGAGTGCAGTGCCACCATCTTGGCTCACTGCAACCTCCGCCTCCCAGGTTCAAGCAATTCTTCTGCCTTGGCCTCCTGAGTAGCTGGGATTATAGGCGCCCGCCACCACGCCTAGCTAATTTTTGTATTTTTAGTAGAGACGGGGTTTTGCCATGTTGGCCAGGCTGGTCTTGAACTCCTGACCTCATGACCCACCCACCTTGGCCTCCCAAAGTGCTGGGATTACAGGTGTGAGCCACTGCACCCGGCCTCTCAATATTTCTATGATGGCAATTTTTCCCAACTAGATGTGTACCATCAATGCAATACCAATCCACAATCCAGAAAATTATATTGTAAGTATGAATGAACTAATTCTAATGTTTATATGGAGAGGCAAAAGGCCTAGAATGACCAACAACTAAAGAGAAGAAGACTGGAGTACTGAAACTATTCCATTTCAAAGCTCACTGTAAATTTATGTGCACTGGTCAAAGAAGAAACATATATCATTGTAAATGATCATAAAGTCTAGATTTAGAATGATACAAACATAGACAACTATTCAACAGAAGAGAAGACAAAATTAATACAGAAAGGTAAACTTTGTAATAAGTTTTTCTGGAACATTTGGAAATCCACATGAAAAACAAACAAATCTGGACACAGAACTTACACCTTATACAGAAATTAACTCAAAATCAATTACAGACCTAAAACTATAATGCAAAGCTATACCATTTTAAATAAAAATCAGCAAAATATTGACATGATTTTGGATTTGTCAATTAACTTGTAGATACAACACCAATAATAGGCTGCATGAAAGAAAAAAAGATAGTAAACTTTATTAAAATTATTAACTACTCTACTGTTAAAGAGAATTAAAAACCAGCTACACTGTAGGAAAAAATACTTGCAAAACATATCTGATAAAATATTTGTATCCAAAATAGATAAATAAATTTTAAAATTAAATAATTAAAAATAAAAAATGCACAAAATTCTGATACCTAAATAGATAATATATACAAACTATAGATAAGCATAGGAAAAGATGCTCCATATTATTAGTCAGTAGATAAATGCAAATTAAAACCAAAATGAGATACTACTACATATCTATCACAACAACAACAAAAAAATCTAACCATATCATTATATATAGCAACAGAGTCTCTTATTCATAGCTGTTGGGAATGTCAAATGGTACAACCACTTTGAAAAACATTTTGGCTGTTTTTACAAAGTTAAGCAAGTCTTGCCATACAATCTAGTTATTATGCTCCTAGGTAATTATCCAACTGATTTAAAAATTATATCCATGCAGAAGTCTGCATGTTAACATTTAAAGCAGCGTTACTCATAAACAACAAAAATTGGAAGCAACAAAGATGTCCTTCAATAAGGGAAAGTCTAAACCACAGTTAATCCATACAATGATGTATTATTTTTCAACCAAAAATACTGTGCTATCAATCATTAAAAGCATAGATGAATCTTGAATGCATGATGCTAAATGAAAGCAGCCAGTCTAAAAACTGCATACTATGGTTGTAATGACAGGACTTTATAGAAAAGGCAAAACATAGAAATAGTATAATTAACAGTGATTGTCAGTGGCTAGTGGTTTGGGGTTGAAGGAACATTGAATAGGTGAAGCATGGATTTCATAGGCTGGTGAAACTATTCTGTATTATACTTAATGGTAAATAAAAGATATTATGCATTTATTAAATCCAAAACTTTATAGCCCCCAAAAGCAAACCTTACTGTATTCACATTTAACATATCATTTGTGTAGCTGGAGATATCAAGATGAATATGGAATATTAAAAAGGCTCTAAATGTATTACAAATGTATAAATGCCATGGTGGAAGAAGGTGCTAATCTAAGAAAACTTGAAAGTGAGTAGTGATTGTAAAATGAAAGGCAAAAAGAATTATACATAGCATTCTACTTGATAAAGTTTCTTTTCTTTCTTTCTTTCTTTCTTTCTTTCTTTCTTTCTTTCTTTCTTTCTTTCTTTCTTTCTTTCTTTCTTTCTTTCTTTTTTTTTTTTTTTTTTTTGACACAGTCTTGCTGTGTCACCCAGGCTGGAGTGCAGTGGCTAGATCTCGGATCACTGCAACCCCTTCCTGCCAGGTTCAAGCGATTCTCCTACCTCAGCCTCCTGAGTAGCTGGGACTACAGGTGCGTTCCACCCTGCCCGGCTAATTTTTTGTTTGTTTGTTTGTTTTGGTGTTTTTAGCAGAGATGGGGTTTCACTGTGTTGGCCAGGGTGGTCTCGATTCCTGACCTCATGATCAGCCCTCCTTGGCCTCCCAAAATGCTGGGATTACAGGCATGAGCCACAGCGCCCATTCACGATAAAGCTGTTTTTCGTAAGGGCAAAGCTGAGCAGTTTTGAAAGCACTAAATATGCCTACTGAAATTAAGCAAGTATGGAAATGGATGCCAGATAGAGAGAATTAGGTTTCTCGCTGTTAGAATTGGAGGTTAGACTTGAGCAAATTGAAAAGGCTATAATTATCAATGCCTTAATGAATTAGCGCTGAAGAAACCAGTGTGGAATGTTCCAATTAATATAGGTAAAAATGTTTACATACAGAAATATTTATAGATATATTTCTATACATGGGTTATTATACAAACATACATGCCTCTGCTCTGTCAGCTTAGAGGGCCTAGAAGAAACAACACTTTTTTTTTTCCACTCTCAGTCTTACTCAGCCTGGTCTCTTTTGCCAGGAAGACTCATTACATATGGTGCAGAAACAGACATGCTTAAATGCATTCACATGGAATTGGAGCCTATATAGGATGATCAAACACATCTAATAAAGAATCAAACTTAACTCTAGAAATCAAAAGAAAAAATGAAAGGAGTATGGTTTTTAAATGAAGAGGGAATATGGCTGGATGGGCAGGAAAACTCTCAATATACTTTTGAATACTAACTCACCACTCAGATGTACAAAGCCACCTAGGAAAGACAGAATATATGTGCCCCTCAGCATCCGGGATGGGGAAGCAAAGCAGTATGGAGGCTGGGAGGTGAAGTGCGAGCTCTCCGGACAGTGGCTCGCTCACGCCATCCAGACCGTAAGATTTACTCATGAATCGTTGACTGCCCTTGAAATTCCTAATGACCTGTTACAGACCATCCAGGATCTCATTTTGGATTTCTGAGTACCTTGCGTAATGGTCACATTGCAGCACACGGCGGAAGAAATAAAGAGATTAGCTGAAAAAGAAGACTGGATTGTTGATATTGAAAAACTGACTTCTCTACCATGTCAGTTTGAACAGTGCATCGTGTGTTCTCTGCAGTCACTGAAGGGGGTTCTGGAGTGTAAGCCGGGAGAGGCCAGTGTCTTTCAACAACCTAAAACACAGGAGGAGGTTTGCCAACTAAGCATTAATATAATGCAGGTTTTTACACACTGTTGAGCATCAAGCCTGATGCAGATATAGATACTACACATCTCTCTGTTGATGTTTCTTCCCCTGATTTGTTTGGAAGTATCCATGAAGACTTCAGCTTGACCTCTGAACAGCGCCTTTTGATAGTCCTAAGTAATTACTGCTATCTAGTACGTCACACCTTCCTAAATATCGCAGAACATTTTGAAAAGCACAACTTCCAGGGAATAGAAAAAATAACACAGGTTAGTATGGCCTCATTGAAAGAACTAGATTAAAGACTTTTTGAAAATTACATCGAGTTGAAAGCAGATCCCATCGTTAGCTACTTAGAACCTGGAATTTATGCAGGATATTCTGATTGTAAAGACTGCCTGCTTCCAAAAGGTGTCAGAAACTATTTAAAAGAAGCACTGGTGAATATAATTGCCATGCATGCAGAGGTGTTCACTATTTCCAAAGAACTGGTCCCTCGGGTACTGTTCAAGGTGACAGAAGCAGTTTCTGAAGAGCTCAGTCGACTGATGCAATGTGTTTCATCCTTCAACAAAATGGAGCTCTACAGGCAAGACTTGAAATCTGTGCTTTAAGGGACACTGTGGCTGTTTACCTGACACCTGAAAGCAAGTCAAGTTTTAAGCAGGCCTGGGAAGCCCTGCCCCAGCTTTCCAGTGGAGCAGATAAAAAGTTACTGGAAGAGCTCCTGAACAAGTTCAAGAGCAGCATGCACTTGCAGCTCACCTATTTCCAA
The DNA here is from genome assembly GCF_007565055.1 of Rhinopithecus roxellana. Classification (NCBI taxonomy): domain Eukaryota; kingdom Metazoa; phylum Chordata; class Mammalia; order Primates; family Cercopithecidae; genus Rhinopithecus; species Rhinopithecus roxellana. Next base: position 29,041,067 of record NC_044554.1, on the reverse strand, counting down.
GCAGCTTCTTCAACCATGATGAAAACATAAACACCTGCCAAATAAAGGAAGTCCAGGAAAATAACAAGGCTAAGCACTAGCTTTTATCATTCTCACTCACTCTTAATTTGATGTGCGTCACTTCACATCCACGTGTTGCAGTCCCTGAGGCCCTGTATGTTATCTGCGATGCAGTGTGAGTGCCGGTCACTGTGTTACGCTCGCAGGTGTTGGAGGGGCAGCCGCAGACTTCAGGGTCCCCTAAAGGAAAGACCAGGCTCCTCGTGGACGGCTAAGTCCCTGCCCGCCGTTGCCCCCTCTTTCAGCAGGTTACTTTCTCTCTGCCACCTATTACCCGGTGAAGAATCTCGCTCAGTAGCTGGAAGAATGCTGCTCTCACACAGTCTCTTCTCTGAAACTTCAGGATGCTCCTTGGTCACCAGGCAGTGGGAGCTGTAGACCAGCTGTGTGCACTTTCCCCACATTTACTGCTAACTGGCTTTACTGGAATAGGTTCAGGTCACTGTGACTTCTCTCACAAATCAACTGCCCACCCAACTCCATCATACCGTTGAATCTGAAAACTGAGGAATTCTCTATTTGTAGTCGGCTTGTCAAGGTTTTCAAAATTTTCTAAGGTTATTTTAAAGTCTCCTTTTTTAAAAGCTAAAATTAATGTCCTCATCAATGCAAGTATTTTTAGAGCACAGTGTAGCCATGTACAGTTTCCATTATTTAAAATAAATAAATGTGTTGGTTCATTTGATGTATGGGGGAAATCATAGTAACTGGAAATGAAAGTTTAATCTTTTACAAATGTGCTTGATAAAGCTGTTAAGAAATACAGAGAATATTGTCTTTCCTAAGTATGTTAACTGTTGTATCTAACTCAACTATGAGCTAAATTTAAAAACTGCCACCATGAATGTTTGTGTTATTTTAAATATCTAGTGCAGCACATTCAGCCAATAAAGAATCTGCCTTTAATGTAAATTGTAATTTACTTGAAAAAAAAAGACAGAATATATATATGTCACATATATACACATATATACAAATATATATGTCACATATATACACATATATATGAATATATATATATACAATCATAATTTAATGATGGAGTAATGCCCAGCTCAGTGCTTATTATCTCATCATGCTTTGCCTTAAAGAAGAGATTCTCTCCTTCTCATAAAGTAGATGGAAGTGGAATTCTGCTTCATTCATGGGAGATCTTTCAGATAATTGACTATTTCTGCTAGTACTGTTACTGTTATTAACTCCTGGTAAACATAATGTTCACCTATTAGTAAATAATACTCTTGCATTCAGAATTAGAATCTATAAATCTCAATTGTATAGTTTCTTCAAGAATATATGTTCAAGCTCTTCAATTAAACATGGAGATTCTAATTAATCCAACTAGTAGAAGTAAGCATAATATAATTTCTAAAAAGAAAACAACAATCTTAAAGGAACAAGTTCCCCTGTAGCTCCAAAGCACTATTTTAATTTCTCTCTTTATATTAAAATTCAAAAGAGAGAGTATGCAAAAGCTTTACAGATCGCTCACATTTTTGATCCGTTTTAGTAAGAACTTGAAAAGAAGAGCAGTTAAAACAATAATGATTTCCATGGTTGTGTAACATTGGCTGTTTCTTGGAGATAATATTTTCATTCAATTATGTCTGCAAGCACCATAACTTCTATTGATGAACATGGATTGACATAGTTGTTTAAGCCTATAATGAACTAAATGTTACACAGAATACAATTTTCCTCTTCATTTACCTTAATTTATTCTAGTTGTAAATGCCATTGACTTCCATGATTACAGAATAAATCTCGCTGTAGGATCAATTACTCCTGTTTAGAATAAAACTTCAGTTGCTTTTTAAATGATATCCACTGGGTATTCCATTTTAATACTGGATCTCTAATGAATGACATACACAATTACATCTGAGCCATTTTATACATAATTATTGAAATTATGATAAACTTATTTTTCCTTACAATTCATTAATTTCACCATTTAAAAATATATACATACCTAAGCATATACTTCCAGGGCTTATTATGTAGTTTACCTATTTGTTGTTAGAATTTTTTTTCTGCAAAATAAGAATGAATATTTCTTTATGTATGAAATTTTCTAATTGATTTTCTTCTCTTCTTGAGGAAGACCAAGATCATTTAACAACTTTTGTCATCACTAATTATAATCGAAATATTTTTATTGTTCCAAGTAAAATTAAAGTTAAAAAGCAAGTCAATTTTAAGGAAACAACCTTACATATATCTTTCACTTAATACAAATATGAACTTACACATATACAGTATTTTAAACAAATGGTTTTCAAACTTTTTAGTCTCCAAGTCACTTTACTCTGTAAATAAATTATTGTGGAGCAAAAAGGGCTTTTGTTGATAGGGTTGACATCTATCAATATTTACCATATTAAGAATTAAAGCTGAGAAATTTTATAAAAATATGTATGCATACATTTCACTAGCTTTAACACCAGTGGCCTAATCACATTGTCATTTTTGTGTTTTGTTCCCTGAAAAAAAAAAAAAAGACAATTTCAAACAACTGAAATGTTCTTGAGATCCCCACACCACCAACTTGAGACTATTTGATCTACTTTAATGTAAACAGTAGTTTTACTTTGAATATGAATATGTCTATTAATTGTTATAGGCTGTAGCATATCTATATATACTAAATCTTATAAAGTTTCAAATGATGTTTTTCTTTACATAGCATCTCTAAAAGCACAATATATTGCTTTAAAATCACTTGTTTTTCTTGATCAGATAAATGTGACTAAGAAGGAGGAGGAACAGCTTTTGTTAAAGAAGATAAGGTTTTAAACTTTGCAGAAATTTTAAACCTTATCCTCAGATGCTAAAGTGTGATTTTAAATGCTATCATGATTATTGTTTTATCCAGATAATTTTAAAACTTTAGTTACATGCCAACAGTTGTTTGTTGGCAGATATCATTTACTTCAGTGTTTCTTCTGAGCAAATAAAAAAAAAAAACCTTGACGCTTTAAGATGTGATTACCAATTTTCTATTACAATTTAAATTACATACTGTTAATCATTAGCTCAATGGATAAACTGCTAGTTCTGCTAGAGAAAAAAATAATAATATATATTGGTATGTGTGAAATAAATATATGTAATGCCATAAATGTGTGTATATATGTATAGGTATCTAGATGCAGATAGAGAGATAGATTATAGATAGATAGATAGATAGATAGATAGATAGATAGATAGATAGATAGATAGTTAGATAGTTGTGATGTTTATACTAATGCAATGTAGAAAAATTAAATGCCTAACTGCTTTTCAGTAAATGTATGTCTGTTCTACTACTGGTACCCTAAGTAACTGACATTGCTTTAACAATGGAATGAACTAAAAGGCTTGTTTATGGTGGGAATATCAGGATTGCCAAATTTATTGATAACAGGGATTAAAAATAAAGTGTTTTGTAAAGGAAAGCGCAGAGATTATGAGAATATTTAAAATGAAACTGATAATTTAGACTGAGTGACAATTGGGCAGTGAAGCAGAAATAATATTTCAAATAATCTGATAGATGAGTAGACACTGGACAGTGCATAGATGGAATGGTCTTTCTTACAGAGAAAAAAGCTGATATCAGAGAGTATTTACATAAAGCTAACAAAACTTGCCAATGACTAGGGTGAATAAGTTCAGAGTGACATAAGAAGAGACTGCAGAGGTGAGCAGATATTAGATATTAAAGGAATGTGGGTAATTTTTTCTCTATATTTATATTAGAAACTATGTAACACTGTTCTCGGATGAAAAACAGATTGTATGTGTTTGTGAACATGAAGGGTGATAAAATTATGAACTAACTGAAGATGCCAAGTGCAGACTAGGAACAAGACCTAACTGAGACAAACTAATTCATAAGCTATGTTACATATAATTGCTGTTGTCAGTGTGCTCATGACTATAATTTAATATGCCCATAGTCTTTAATTCTACTCAAATTTATAGCCTATTTGTGGGAAGGGAGTAAAATATTTATTAGGGAATTAGGAAACAGACATTGGCTGAAGTATTAAAATATACAGAATATTAAATATATGGTAATTTTGTCATTTTACTCTTTTCTCAGAAAGCTGGCTTTTTCTTTTTAAGACTGTACAAACAAATCTAGTCTTTATTCATAAAATTCTAAAAAGGCATATTTATCAAAGTCTCTTTTCCCTTGGCTTCCATGCCTGGTGTACATGTATTCACAAACATGCTTAATACAGTGTTTATATCTATAATTATCCAGTTTGATCATTTTATCTAAACAGAAATAGATAAAAGTAAAATATTAACACTTGCTTTTATTACATTTGCATAAATGTCAGGTAGACCTACTAAACATCTATCAAGGCCTACTACCTTGTAAGGGTGATTATCATAAGCGGACATACAAAGGTTTTTTTAGAGCTGTGAAATTTTGACTGTCTTCCTAGTTCATGTTTATTTCCTTTGAAATACATTATTGGCTGAAGTTTTTTGCCAGTCTTGATTCTTGCCACCAGGAACACAAATTTTTTTTAAAAGAAAAACTTTATCTGAAAAAAAAAATTAACAACTTACATTATTTTTAAAAAAAAAAAAAGACATAAATGTCAATCACATGAATAAATAAAATAAAAGGGGGGAAGTAAAGCAATTAAAAAATAATTTTCATGAATTGTTAGGGTAAATGGTAGAGTAAGCACCTCTGGAAATTATCTTACAAAAGCAATACTAAAACTGACAAAATAAAATATTAGAATTAACTTCTTCAGAGCTCTAGAAAATTTGTCAAAGGTTTGTAGCCATTCAGGGAGTGGTTATTAAAACACACACACACAAAAACGGCTGAGTCTTGGTAAGAACAGGCAGCTTCACGATGTTTTAATTTGTTTTATTCCCATATCACCCTGTCTAGCCCTGTAGTAGCCATAAAAACCAACAGACCATAATTATGGTGAAGCCAATTGCCTCGCAGCCACCAATGGGAACAGAATGGAATTACAACTGCTTTCGAGACTGCTTAGAGCTTAAGGAAGAAAGAAAAAGTAAAGCAGACTAAAGTGAATCATCTGATACCTGGGGATGAGGGCCAATTACAGTGTAAAATTGGGATGATTAAGTGAAATTGGAGCAGAAGCTTGATAGAGCTATGAGAACTAATCTAGAGCTTTCCAGACAAATAGAAAAGGAGTAATGGCCCTAAAGTGAGGTGTGCTGACATTTCCCAACAACAGCAAGCTCCAGGAAGGGAGTGGATGGATAATCAGGGAGTGTTAAAAGAGATCAGTGAGTTAGGTTCAGAGGTAGGAGGATAACAACAACTCACTGCTGATTTTATGTAGAATATTGAACTAAAATACCTTGAACATATAAATATGATTGTCTTTGATCCATAAAACGTTAAATTCAATTTTTAATTGAGGTAAAATATACTATTAATTTCATATTTCCTTTGCCCTTAGGAAGCAACTGGTCATGGTTCTTTGCTTGGTGAGGTGACCCAAACATTCATTGCCGAGGAGTCTGGACCACTGGTATTGTCCTGCCTGAACTACGTTGTTACAGGTTTTCATTGACTTTAATCATAAGACATGGTAGGACTAAGAAATATCCTAAGGCATCCCCTGTATCCCAGACATACTCCTTCTTACCTCCACTGTGTAGTAGGGGCATTATTTCCCACTGGCAATTCAGTATAAATCACCCAGTCAGTACAGTAACTCACTTCTTTGTTGATTCAGAGGCACGGGAAACACGAAGTGGCATGGCGGCAGTATTAACTTCTAGTTCAATACAATTATTGTTGTGTCTCTTGGTGGAATATTTCTTTTTCTTTGAAACTAAGAAGAATTTTGCAAGTGAATATCTAGGGCTAATGACACTCCCCTTTTTGCCCCTTGACTGAACCTGTAAATCCTGGATTTGAGGGAAAGTAAACAGCATTATAGATTGGGTGCTGATTTGGGTCATATACAAACTCCTGGAGAACTTTTTCCCACCCTGCAAGGTATCAGCACTTACACAGCAATGTAAGTTAGTCTTCACAAGGCTGTACCATCATTCTATCAAGTCAGCTGTTTCAGAATGATGAGGAGCATGAGAAGGCCAGTGAACTCCATGAGTATGAACCTATTGCTACATTTCATTTGCAAGTCTCATTGTACCGCCCACAGAGAGGGTTTTCCTTCACTGGTATCCATTAAGAATATCCTGGAAATGAGTTGCAACTGTCCACTTTGGTAATCTTCTCTATACAATGGCCAATATTAGGTCTTCAAATCCATTGTTTTTTTCATTTATTTAGGTTATGTTCTGTCTCTTTGGGAAGTAGTGTGTGGTTTAAATGTAAAGATCTTACCCACTTTTTACTTCATTCTTATGTGATCAATTTGTTAAAATGGATATTTTTCATATTTTATTATTCCATTATAAAAAAATTATATTAAGTATTTATTTTGCTACGTTGCACAATTTATTTCATAGTACCACTTTTTTTGTAAACAACTTAAGATTTGTTCATGTTTAGAATAATGATGCATTTGAATAAATAATTTTTTGGTCTTTCTAATTGTTGCAGTTTTTTCTTTTATTTATTGTCCTATTACTCTGGGTAGCCTGCCTGGTTTAATGTTGAGTAGGAGTACTGAAGGCAGACATCTGTTATTTTTGATTTTTACTTGCCGTGAAGTTAGTGTGAAAGTATGTAATATTTTATCATTAAATATTTCATTAATTCTAGGCTTTTAGTAAACTTTCTTTGAAATTCTGGGGGAGTTCTATTTCTAATTGATTGTGAGTTTTGTTTTCTTTTGCAATGTTACATACTGCCAAATGTTATCTATACATCTATAAAGATGATTATATATTTATTCTTCTTGAGTTTCTTAATATAGTAAATAAACGATTAATTTTCAAATGTTATAGCAACCGCAGTTAATTTATAAGACCCTTTAATATATTGATAAATTTAAATTTGCAATTGTTCTTTAAAAAATTTCCCTATATTTATGAGGAATAATATTTTGTAATTTTATTTCCTTGTAACATTTTTGTCAAGGTTTGATAAGTCAAACTTACTGAGCTCAGCAAGTAATTTTAATAATGTTATCAACACCTTTACTTAAAAAAATTTATACAGACCAGTATAAAATCTTTTAATATTATATGGTAATCCCATGTGAAATATATTGGTATTGATATATCTTTGTGAGAATTTTTAAGTACATACATGTTTGCTTTAAAAAATACAATGCTTTTCATATTTTCTATTTTTATTTCTGTTTTGACATGTTGTATTTTACATACATTATTCATTTTAAAATTATTACCATTTAGAGTTGTTTATAATATTCTTTTATTCTTTAAAATTTTTTAATACATTTAATGTCTATAGGATCTATAGGATATTCCTCCCCCACCACACCCCAGCATTGGAGATTTGCATATTCTCTGTTTCTTAAACACTATTGCTGTGCAGCTATTGATTTTATTAATCCTTTCATAGAAAGAAAGTTTGGCTCTAAGACTGTCCATTTTCTCTCTCATAAATTTGTACTGTTATTCTTCATCTATTTATTTTAAGTGAAATGAACAATCCAGATTTGTTTTTGTTTTAGTTTGTTTGCTCTATATAGTTTTTTTATGGTAGAATCTTAGAAAATGTATTGTAAATCTTTTTTATTTTCTATTTTCATCTTGGAAAGCAATATATTTTATTTTACATATTATTTAGCTTTATTCCATATATCAAATATGCTGTGCTTTAATTATCCTTTAGTTAAGAATAATGTCAGTTAATTGTGATTGGTTAATTCTTGACTTATATATTGTGTTGCCTAACTTTAAAATATGTATAGGTATCTTATTGTCTAGCTATCTTATTGTCATTAATTTATAATTTTATCCCACTTTGTTATAGAATATATTTTGTATCTTTTCAGTCCTTTGAAATGTATTAAGACTTGTTGAATTGTCCAGCAAATTGATTATCTGGTGAAAATTCCATACACACAATATAAGGATGTGTTGCAGTTTTTTGTCTTCTTTAAAAGTCTATTAGATTAATTTGATAGTGCTATTCAAGTCTTCTATATCTTAAGTCATTTGTTTTTCTTTTTTTTAATCGATTACTGGTATGATCTTTTAAATTATTTAGTTCTTATGGAGGATTATTTTATTTTTTTCTTTAGACTTGTCAGTTTTTGCTTCATTTTTTTCAAGTTACTTTATTGGCTTCATATTCTTTTATTACTATTATATGTTTGTAAATTTACACATTCATGATTATGTAATCATGTTCATCTCTGATAATATCCCATGCCTTGAAGATTATTTTCTTTAATGTTAACATAGCTGAGTTTTATGCTTAGTGTTAACACATCTCCTTTATCAACATATTTAGATTTAAAAAGACTCATTGGTAAATAGATTTTATCTGTTTTTTAATTTTCATTCATTCTGAGAATGTTTGCCTTTACTATACATGCTTAGTCCATTTACATTTAATGTAATTTATATAATTGTGCTTAACTCCCCTTCTTACTAATTGTTTTTGGTCTATTACATCTGTAATCTGTTCCATTGCTTCTTTTTTTTCTGGAAATCTCCATATTTATTTTCTACTCTTTTGTTTTTGCCCTGAAGGATTCCCCTTTATATTTCTAGTAGTATGAGGCAAACTGGCAACAGATTTTCTCAACTTTCTTAGCAAAAATACCTTTATTTGTCATGATTATGGAAGAAATGTAGTTGGATATAGAATTCTAGGTTAAGATATTTTATTTTCAAAAAATTTACAATTGTTCTTTCATTTTTTTTTTCTTGTCCTTCATTCTTATTGATAAAAACGAGGTCATCATTTCTATCTTGCTTTCCTTTATTTAATGGAATCTGTTTTCTCCAGTTGATTTCAAGATTGCATCTTCATTTTAGGTTTTCAGCAGTTTAAATGTGATGTACCTAGATGTGTCTCATTTTGGAACATTATTCCTCTCTGGTTCAATTTAATTGACCTCCAAAAATAAGTTTTGTCCTAGCACACACTTAATTACACATAAATTGCTTTGCCCTGGGAGAGGTTGAGTTTTAGTTTTTATTGTGGTGAGTTTATTTTAGTTTAGTCTTTAGTCTAAACTAAATAGACCCCTTAATCCTATTGTTTAATCCTTATCTTTTTGGCATAATTTGTGGATTTTCACTGAACGCCTGAGATTTTTGCCAAACTTTTTTAACTTGGATTTTGTATTACTAATTCTATACATACAGCCTTAAGTAGCTGCACTAATCTCCCTCCAGGAAATTTTGTCTTCCTAATGTAGTTTACTTCTATGTTTCTGCAAGTATGCAGTCTCAGCCTCGTTTCGCTTAGTGAGTTGTCAACCATAGTTTTCAGATGAAGTAGTATATTTTATATTTACTTGTCAGTTTATTTCTTTGTTTCTTTTTCTTTTCCAGGATTCCCCTCCTCAGAAGGCAGCCACTCTTCAAGTTCTTTTTGAACTTGAAGCCAACTTGAAGTTATTTTTCCTTAATTCAGTAAAGTGGCTTGTATGAATTAGAATTTTTTTCTCAGGAAAAAAAAATCCTAGTAAATAAAGTGTGTTTTATTCTTCTCTTCTACACTTTATTATCTTTTGCTTTCTGTCTGCTTTTGATTTGTCATCAATGTCTCCAAAGAATTACATATATAATATATAGTTTACATAGTTTATTGCGGTTCTTAAAGAAAAATTACTTATATATTATTTATTATAATAGTTAAAAAGCTGAATTCCTGCAAATACATTTTTATTTTAGATATACTTTTTAAATACAAAAGCATTGAATTCATTTAAATATTAAAATTTAAAAAAATCTTAAATTAGTGGATTTTAAATATACATAATTTTAAAAAACAATAATGCTAAATAAATAAACAGTGGCTATGAAAACAAATTGATTTCATTAATAATGTACTGACTGCTTTTGTTCAGTGCTTTAAGTTTATAAATGTACTTAATATCTACTTGATTCTAACATAGTCGTAGAAATCAGACATTATACTCCCATATACACACATAATAAAATGTAATCATACAAATAAAGTCAGTTATACACTTACCTATTATTACCTATTACTAGGAGGCTCAGCCTTGACTTATACTTGTTTTATAAAAACGCATCCAATATTGATTCTCAAATCCCAAACATTTTTCCTCCAAAGGTCTTTTGAAGCTTCTTACAGGAAGAAGAGTTGGTACAGGTCAAAATCAAGAACACATGGAAGACTTTCGACTGGGTAATAAGAAAGGAGATGGGCATCACGTTTCTGAAGTCGCAATCTCCTAGATTCTAAACCTGTATCATGGAGTTTTCATAATATTTATGACCAAGTAGGAATTTTGTTGTTTTCCCCTTTTCTATGAAAAAACAGCATTTTGAGTAGAATTAAAATTATGTGAGTAGAATTAAAAATTATGATTTCCCTGATTCGATTTATGATAAAAATTAGACCAATCATTTAAATATACACGTTTTACTGAATGGACAAAAGCTGGAAGCATTTCCCTTGAAAACCGGCACAAGACAAAGATGCCCTATGTCACCACTCCAATTCAATATAATATTGGAAGTTCTGGCCAGGGAAATCAGGAAAGAGGAAGAAATAAAGGGTATTCAAATAGAAAGAGAGGAATTCAAATTATCTTTGTCTGCAGATGACATGATCCTGTATCTAGAAAACCGCATCGTCTCAGCCCCAAATCTTAAGCTGATAAGCAACGTCAGCAAAGTCTCAGGATACAAAATCAATGCGCAAAAATTGCTAGCATTCCTATACACCAACAGGCAAGCTGAGAGCCAAATCACTAATGAAATCCCATTAACAATTGCTACAGAAAGAATGAAATGCCTAGAAATACAGCTAACAAGGGAGCTGAAGGACCTCTTCAAGGAGAACTACAAACGACTGCTCAAGCAAATCAGGGAGAACACATACAAATAGAAAAAGATTTCATGCTCATGGATAGGGAGAATCTACATTGAGAAAATGGCCATATTGCCCAAAGTAGTTTATAGATTTAATGCTATTCCCGTTAAACTACCATTGACATTCTTCCCAAAATAATGGATTCCCTATATAATAAATGGTGTGGGATAACTGATTTAGCTATATGCAGAAAATGGAAACTGGACCCTTTCCTTACACCACATACAAAAATCAACTCAAGATGGATTAAAAACTGAAATGTAAAACCTATAAAAACCCTGCCAAAAATTCTAGGCAATGCCATTCAAGATGTAGGCACAGGCGAAGATTTCATGACAAAAATACCAAAAGCAATTGCGACAAAAGCAAAAACTGATAAAAGGAATCTAATTCAACTGAAGAGTCCCTGCACAGCAAAAGAAACTGGCATCAGAGTGAACAGACAGCCTACAGAATGGAATACAATTTTTGCAATTTATCCATCTGACAAAGGTATAATATCCAGAGTCTATAAGGAACTCAAATTTGTAAGAGAAAAAAAAAAAAAAAAAACTACTAAAAAGTAGGCAAAGGACATGAACAGACACTTCTCAAAAGAATGCATACCTGCAACTAAAAAATATGTGAAATAAAAAGCTCAACATCGTTGATCATTAGAGAAATGCAATTCAAAACCACAATGAGATACCATCTCATTCCAGTCAGAACAGCTATTACTAAACAGTCAAGAAACAACAAATGCCAGAGAGGATACAGAGAAAAAAAGTACTCTTTTACACTGTTGGTGAGAAGGCAAATTAGTTCCAGCATTGTGAAAGACAGTTTGGCAATTGTACAAAGACCTAGAGGCAGAAATACCATTTGACCCAGCAATCCTATTACTGGGTATATAACCAAAGGAATATAAAACATTCTGTTATAAAGATATGTGCATGCGTATGTTCATTGCAGCACTATTCACAATAGCAAAGATATGGAATCAACCTAAATGCCCATCAATGTTAGACTGGATAAAGAAAATGTGTTACATATATACCATGGAATACTATGCAACCATAAAAAGGAATGAAGTCATGTCCTTTACAGGGACATGGAGGGAGTTGGAAGCAATTTTCCTCATCAAGCTAATGCAGGAACAGAAAACCAAACACCGTGTGTTATGACTTATAAGTGGGATCTGAATGATGCGAATACATGGATACACTGGGGAGAATAACATATACTGGGGCCTGTAGAGAGGTTGGGTGGAGGGAGGGAGAGCAGCAGGAAGAATATTTAATAGATGCTGGGCTTAATACCTAGGTGATGGGATGATCTGTACAGCAAAATATCACAGCATACATTTACCTATGTAACAAACCTGCACATTCTGTACATGTACCCCTGAACTTAAAATAAAAGTTGAAGAAAAAAAAAATGCATGTTTTAAAACTTAATATGAAAATCTAAATCAATATTATTATACAACTATAGTGGCTAAAAGTTGATTTTTGTGATATTCAGACTGCTTAATAAACCTGATAACAACTACATTACTAATATTTAAAAAGATGATATTTATTAAAATTCTTAATGGTTTACCTTGCACAAAGTATAGAAATATATCTGATTAATTATTTCTAGTTTGTATAGAAATTAAAAAGATCTCAAAATATTAAATATACAGAGTTGCATATGATAATATATGGAAGATTGGTGTATGTTTTTTAACTGTGAACTTTGTAATTGAATTATTTTGGATTTATTGTAGGATACCGTATAGTAACAAAATTAGAGAAGTCTCTAGATAAGAACGTTCATTTCTGTAGTAAAATAGGTGACAACACATAAAAAACAACAAAACACAAGGCTGCTAAACATTTTCATCTAGATATTCTATATGTAACTCATCTCAGCACATTTGAAGTCTAATTTATCGCAGACCTCCTCAATCTGTTCTTCCAATATATGTCTGATTTCAGTAAATGAGACTATTTGCCATCCTCCTGCCAAAGTCACAGATGTGATTCTCATTTTTTTATTTCTCAGATCTCATTTCAAAGGAGCTAAAACTCCTGTCTTATGTTTCCTGACTACTTTTCTAAAGCAGGCACTTCTTCCCTACTGCTACCACCTGGTGCTAGATTCCGCTAACTGTTGTGATAACTTCTTAGTTGTGCTCTCTGCCTTCCATTTTGTCTTGTCTCCATTTCACTTCCATAAGGGTAATATCATTCTAAGGAACTCTGGCGGCTTTATGGGAATTTCTGTGTAAGATTTGTTTAATGTGAACCTACATTTGTATTATTTGTTTGTAATAAGATTTTGAAAACATTAAATATTTTATTGAATGAATGAAGAGAATAATTTGAGATGGGTAAAGGGCTATTAAATTCCTACGAGATGCCCCTTGGAGCCATATCTACAACAACAAAAACAAACAAACAAACAAAAAAACAAAAAACAAAAACAAAAAAACCCCACCATTTGCCGTATCTACCTCCTGTTTAAATCCCTTCAATGAGGCTCCATTATTCTCCCTGCAGCATGCTTTAGAAGACCCTTTGAGATTTGACACCTCCTTCAAAGTCTTGTCTTCCTAATACTCTTTTGATTGTTCTGTCTGCATTAGCCAAATATAGCCACTTTCATCACTCTGAATAGGACGGAGCCTTTGAACATCATCTTCTGTGCCTATAATATACTCCTAAAATATCTGGCTAATTCCTCCGTGTACTTAGGAGGGTATTGTGTGTAATGTCAAAGGAGTAGACAGTGATGTCAAACTGGGAGGAACTGGATTACACCTCTAACATTCAACTGTGGTGTAAACTTTACTAAATCTTTACTTCTACCCATATATAAAGAGACTTTGTATTAAGATGAGCCCAAAATGTTTCCATGAAAACAAAACTTTTGTACATATTTAACAATAAGGATTACTTTAAATGCCTGCTTAAATTGCTTAAATTTTTATATAAAATACATTCATATTTCAATTTATGAATAAACTTTTCTATCTAGTGTGTATTTTTCATACATTTATTTTTATAAAACTCTTTATATGACCATTTCTTATAACCACCAAGATGCCCTTTGGAGTCACATATGATACTGTTGCGTTTTGTTCTGTTCTGACTACATCTTACCTCTGTTGTGATGCTGTTTGAGGTACAAAACTTTTAAAATTAATGTATGTTGTAATTTGAAAGTTTATTTAAATCTCAATAAAAGTTTGTCTAACACAAGCTATTATTGCATTTATTGTCTTCATGGATCAATAATCTTTGAGAAGACATTGTAGATAAAATTACACCTTGATTAGATGATCCTCAGAGGTGGGAGCTTAGCATGTTGCACTTTTTTGCATAACACTTGTGAGATTTAAACTTTGTATGTAATTTGTATGAATTAGATTTTAAATACATTGGTCAGCTTCTGAATCTTGTTAAAATGTACTCCCAGCAGTTAATGTGGTACATATCACATGATAGTACCTAATCAACATATACATATTTTTTGACATTTTGAAGAAGTTGTTGGATCTGGTATGTATTACGTGGGTAGAGCCAATCATTTCTGCTGACAAATTAGAGTTGGTATATGAAAATAAGAGATTCCCAGTTATTTAGCCTCAGCAAACTGCCCTATTCTGATATGGGTGAGACAGGTAGTTTTATATAAACTACAGTTGCTTACCCTTCGCACCTGCTACCATTCCTTAGTAACAAACTATCCCATTTTGAAATAAGCCTAGAAGAATATGTGGGGAGTAATGTCTGATAAATTTGACTCCAGCAACATATTCTCGGTGAAAATGAGCAAGACAACAGTTAAATAATCTCTGTTAACAACAGTTGGAGGGATTAATAGCAGTAATATCTAAACAACCTTCCAAACACTAGCTTCATAAAATATTTATCTGACTTTCTTCTCCTCAAGACTTTCTTCTAAACCTAAAGTTAGTATTTCCACCTTTAGCTCATCAATTACAGCACTCTAGAGATAACCACTTTAAACTGTTTTGTGTAATTCTTTCTAAATCTTTTTATGCCTATTTTCTCCTGCAAATCATATATTGATAGTTCATTTTAAATGTATGAGACTGTTTATACTATTCAGGAATTTTTGTTTTATACTTAACAAATAATCTAGAAATTATCTAGGTAGCTTTCTATGACTGTGTATGTGTCTGTGCGCGCGCGTGCATGTGTACACAGTTGCATGTCTTTTTGCTTAGCCATGGCATCCTAATTTACAGTATGGTACATAATTTACTTACTGGTGCTCAACCATTTAACATTAAAATTAAATATTCTAAATACAGATTCATAGAAGTTGAAGTTTGGAGTTAAAGTGTATGAATTTTAATCACATAAGAACTTGGCCGGACATCATTGTGCACACCTCTAGTCCCAGTCACTGAGGAGGCTGAGGTTGAGCCCAGGAGGGCTTAAGCCCAGGAGGTCAAAGATGCAGTGAACAGTGATCCCATCACTCCACTCCAGCCTGGGTAACAGAGCAAGACCCTGTTTTAATAAAAGAAAGAGAGAAAGAGAGGAGAGAAGAAAGAGAGAGAGAGAGAGAAAGAGAGAGAGAGAGAGAGAGAGACAGACAGAGAATTGACAACTTGCCAGTCAACAATTTTGAAACAAATTTGTTAGATCATTTGTTTACCAAGTCTTTGACATTATTCTTGTCCACTCAGGTAGAACAAAACAGGTCTTGACAACCTTCGTTTTAGAAAAAAAAAAAAGAAAACCTTCTTTGATTAGGAAATAAAAAAGATTGTTTAATTTGTATTACAATGGCAATTATTGAAGCTAAGCATTTTTTTCATTTGTTTCTTAGCTTTTGTATTTCTTCTGTGACTCCTTTGTGAAAATACATTTTTCATTATTCTTTGTTGTTGTACTTGAAATAATTTATTCTCTTTTCTTAGGAGATCATTTATTTTTCAGATCCCCAAAGAAGACTTTACATCAGTACTTACACATAGCCACTTAAAAAAAAAAAAAAAAACAAAGCCAGAAGAGAGGAAAAATGGTGTTTCCTTAGAATCATATCTTTGGCAATGATTCTTGAATAATTTGTGAAACCAGTGAATGAGTTTATTCTGACATTTGTGAAAAAATTCACTACCCCCTTGGTGTTAATGAAGGCAGATTTCCTTCATATGAAATAGTATTGCATAAGGAAAAACAACATAGCAGAACCTTGTGCCTCCTAAATTATAAAATCATAAATGAGAAAATACCTTTAGAAAATTACTGCTATTTAATGAATTATTAGAAAAATGAAAGAACATTGGCCGGGCGCGGTGGCTCAAGCCTGTAATCCCAGCACTTTGGGAGGCCAAGACGGGCGGATCACGAGGTCAGGAGATCGAGACCATCCTGGCGAACACGGTGAAACCCCGTCTCTACTAAAAAATACAAAAAACTAGCCGGGCGAGGTGGCGGGCGCCTGTAGTCCCAGCTACTCGGGAGGCTGAGGCAGGAGAATGGTGTAAACCCGGGAGGCGGAGCTTGCAGTGAGCCGAGATCCGGCCACTGCACTCCAGCCCGGGCTAGAGCGAGACTCCGTCTCAAAAAAAAAAAAAAAAAAAAACATAAAAATGAAAGAACTTGTACATTCTTCAGTATGTGCTCTATTTTTAACCGGAAACTATTTGATTATAGCTGATCACTTTTAAAAATAGGTAATAATTTTCTAGAAAGTCATAGAATACGTCTATCAAATTTTAACTTAATTCTAAAATGTCAGCTCTTTCTGGTTGCAAGATTAACCATTTTATTTAAAACCCAGGATAATATAGAGGTGTATTACTTCTTTAAATAAACCTCAAGTAGTCAATGATATATAAAATATATAGCTATTTGAGGTCACAGTAATGTCTATCCTAATAATAAAACAGAAAATACAAATAGAAAATAAAATAGAAAATCCATTTCTATACGAAGAATATTTATAATTACTGTGTGAATTGGTGATCTCAACTGTGCTCAGATAAAATATATATGTGCAATATTTTAAATGCTCTGATAAATATAATACTTAGCCTGAATGAAACAATATACTTAGTTAAATCATGTTAAACAAGAAAGAAAGAAATGTTTCCTTTGATGTGCCAAATCTATACACGCAAAATCTAAGTATATCTTATGATCGTATGCAATTATAATTGAGGGTGGAGATAATAGTACCTCTATTAATCACAAATAAATTGTGTTTATTTTTTAAATATATATTCATATTTCGGCTATGGCTGTGGCACATTGAATGAAACTATTCATTATCTCTCTACATTAAATCATTGACTTCCCCTTGGCCATGGATATCTATTTGAATAATGCAACACTTTTCCATGAACACAGGTATATTATAACATTCACGTCTTAATTGAGATTTCATTTTATTACTAAGGTTATAGACAGCTTTAAGAATGTATTAATATTTTAAATATACATGAATTTTGAGAAGGAGAATGTGATTAAGTGACATAAAGAGAACACTGGGGAGAAAGTTGTTTCAAATGAAGATGAAGAGATTCTGCCACTTCAGGGACATTTTGGTGCAACCAATTCACTTAAACGTAACTTTGTGATATTGTGCATTGGTTTGGGTTAAATTTTATAAACTGTGACAAGTAATTGTTTGGGGTTTTTGATCTGGAAACTCAAAATTTAGAAATATTTTTGAATTAATTTTGATATATTTTTTTCTAATGATGTTCTCTCTTCTCTCTTTCAGAGACTACAATTACTTGGAGATTATATATCCTTTACCCATTGCCCATCTTTATGTTTCTCCCCCTTACATAACGTTTTTGTGTACTTGTTTTATTTTTCTACATATTTTAATTTTATTTACCAAAACCATTATTGTGGCTTTCATTTCTACTTGCAATTTTAACAAGCAAGAAGCTCTTTTTGTTTCCCGGAACAGTATATAAATCAATAGAATCTGATTCCATTTTCATGAAAATATTATATATTTTTGTGTTCTTATAGCTTTTAATTTTTATCAACCTGCAGAATTTCTATTTTCCACAATTTACATTTATCTCTTTGTCTGTTGTGTACTCTGGCTTTCTTATTAAAAACCCTTCCACAGAAGCTTGACTACACTTTTCTGTCTGTTCATATTTCAGATAGGGAAATGAATAACAAATTGGAAGATTCATGTATGTGTGCCAGACTCTTTCAACAAATGACTTCACTGATAGATCTTTAAATGGACTATTTTTAAAAATACACACATTTTATGTCTTTTAAAAAATAATTTCAACATTTATTTTATATTCAGGGTTTACATGTGCAACTTCTTTTACATGGGTACTTTGTGTAGTGCTGATGTTTTGGGTACAATTGATTCTGTCACTCAGGTAATGAGCATAGTACCCAACAGTTAGTTTTCAGCCCTTGCTCTCCTCCCTCCCTCCCCCATCTAGTAGTACCCAGTGTGTATTATTGTTATATTTGTCCATGTTTACCCAATGTTTTGGCTTCATGTATAAGTGAGAACATGTGGCATTTGATTTTCTGTTCCTCTATTTATTGGTTTAGGATAATGGCCTCTAGCTGCATCCATGTTGCTGCAAAGGATATGATTTTATTCATTTTTATAACTGCACAGTATCTCATGTGGATATGTACCACATTTTCTTTATCCAATGTAACATTAATGCGCTCCTAGGTTGATTCTGTGTCTTTGCTGTGGTGAACAGTGCTGCAATGAACATACAATTGAATGTCTTATTGGTAGAATGATTTGTGTTCTTCTGGGTATATATTCAATTATGAGATTGCTGGTAGCTCTATTCTAGGTATATATTCAATAATGCTAGTAGCTGTGTTTTAGGTTCTATGAGAAATCACTAAACTGATTTCCACAGTGGCTTACCTAACTTACATTCCCACCAACAGTGTATAAGCCTTTCCTTTCCTCCTCAGCCTTGCCAGCATCTACTGTCTTTAACTTTTCAATAATAAGTATTCTGACTCCTGTAAGATGGCATCCCGTTGTGGTTTTAATTTGCATTTTTCTGAATGTTAGTGATGAGCATTTTTTCACTGCTTGTAAGCCACCTGTATATCTTCTTTTGAGAAGTGTGTGTTCATGTCTTTTGACCAATTTTAATGGGATTATTTGTTTTTTACCTATTGAAGTGTTTAAAGTTTCTTATAAATTCTAGATACTAGATCTTTGTCAAATGCATTGTTTGTGAATATTTTCTCTCATTCAGCAGGTTCCCTGTTTACTCTATTGCTAGTTTCTTTTGCTGTGCAGATGTTCTGTAGATAATTAGGTCCCGTTTTTCAATTATCATTGTTGTTGACATTGCTTTTGAGGTCTTATTCATAAATTATTTTCCAAGTCAGCTATTATTTGAAGTATATACTTTAACTTTAACATAGTCTAAGTTATGCTATGGTAGGCAACCAAAAACTTCAGAATTCGAATGTCTTAAGGCAACTACATTTCTACTATGTATTAAGGATCCTCTTTTTCATCTTATTGTCACTCAATGATCATGTTACCTGAGGCTCTTTTATCTGATACACATCTCGACATAGCAGCAGGGAGAGGCAAGCATACAGAGAATCACTGCTGGATCTTAAATGCATCTATATCTGAATAAGAAACATTATTTCAGTTAATATGTCATTGAGTCTCATGACCACAACTAACTTTCAGGAGGTAGAAAGATGTAATCCTCCTAATGCACAGAAGTACTTGTGAGCAGTGCTAATACTTTCCATACTTATGCCATATTCATTTGGGCTTCTCTCTCAGCTTATTAGACTACCCATAGAACAACCTCCTACAATTCTATTTTCAGAGTGTATACTTAACCTTTAATAAAATAAAATTTAATACTAACTTTTTAAAACAAAAAAGATTTCAATTTCAATCCCTCTATTACCCTTCCTGTCCTCTGGTCACCATCCTCTACTCTCTATTAGTGCAATTGTTTTGAATTTTAGATCTCACAAATAAATGAGAGCATGCAATGTTTGTCTTTCTTTGCCTGGCTCATTTCACTTAACATAAACAATAATACTCCAGCATTAAATATTCTAACATCATATTCTTTTAAAAATTTAATTTCAAGTAGCAATTAAACTAATCAAAATTCAGAATATTAGAACATCCTTTAAGGTTTAATATTTTGCTACTTTGTTCAATGTCTTAAAGGCAACATATAGGAATAACATACATCTGTAATAACTTTTAGTTTTTTCTATCAGATATGTGAGGATTTTTGAGTTACTCCTTTCCAAGCAATTTAACAAGAAGCCTTGGATATATTTTATCAAATTACTTTTTAATTAATCTTGGCCACTATGTCAATTGCTTTTTAGGAAAGAAGAGATGTTAGATAGTATACTGAAATATTATAATGTTATTAGATCACATTTTAGATTTCAAGTAGCTAAGGGACAGTGATTCCTTTGTAAACAGAAGAATCAAACCTGAATTATGGCTTAACAGCATTGTTTTGCTTGTTTTGTAGAGAATGAGCTGTATAATAACAATATGAGATTGTAGAGACATGTTAAAAAACTACTGAAATAATACAGAAGAGAAATGATGGCAATTGGGACAAGGGCAGCGTTAGTGATAGAAAGTGGCCACATTCTAGACAGGTGCTGTTGGTAGGTTCAAGTAGATACACAGATATATTTGGATGAGTAAATTATGAAATTCAAGGATTTTTCTTTTTTAATCTTTAAGTTTTTTAAAAAAATTTTCTTGCTACATTATTAGGTATATATATATATTTATGAGGTATATGAGACATTTTGATATAGGCAGGTAATGCGAAAAAAGTGCATCATGGAGAGCAGGGTAGCCCCACAAGTATTTATCCTTTGAGTTACAAACAATCCAATTACACCTTTGAATTTAGTTATTTTAAAATGTACAATTAAGTTATTATTGACTATGGTTACCTGATTGTACTGTTGAATAGTAGGTCTTATTCATTATTTCTAATTATTTTGTGTACCCATTAAGCATCCCATCTTTCCCCAATCCCTCTATTACCCTTCCTGTCCTCTGGTCACCATCCTCTACTCTCTATTAGTGCAATTGTTTTGAATTTTAGATCTC
Organism: Rhinopithecus roxellana; assembly: GCF_007565055.1. NCBI lineage: Eukaryota > Metazoa > Chordata > Mammalia > Primates > Cercopithecidae > Rhinopithecus > Rhinopithecus roxellana. The sequence continues at coordinate 29,019,955 of NC_044554.1, read as the reverse complement.
ACAAATAAATGAGAGCATGCAATGTTTGTCTTTCTTTGCCTGGCTCATTTCACTTAACATGCTCTCCATTTCCGTCCATGTTGTTGCAAATGACAGGATCTCATTCTTTTAATGGCTAAATAGTACTCCATTGTGTATATGCAATGAATTTTCTCTACCCACTCATCTATTGATGGACACTGAGGCTGCTTTCAAATCTTAACTATTATAAACAGTGTGTAAGAAAAATAGAAGTGCAGGTTTTTCTTTGGTATACTGATATTTAAACGTTTCTTTTCTAATTATGAAGGAATAGATTTATAAAAAAATGAATTTTTATTTATTGTAATTAGAATGTAGGAACATGTTTGAGAGAATCAAAAGCAGATGACTGATATAGAGGTAGTTAGATACGAATGGATTCAGGAAGAGTTTGAAACAAGAAATATACATTTGGGAGACAGCAGCATGATAATGGTATTTTACCTAGGAAGCAAATAGAGAAGAAGAACATTTCTAGGATAATGTCTTGAAGAGAACTTATACTTTCAGGTTAAGAAGAATATAATTCAGCAAGGGATAAATATCATCAAAACGATTTGTGTAATGATTGAATCTAAATTCCCGAAGAATGAATACGTGTGGAATTGCTCCAAATCCCTATCTAATATTGATTTCTAGTTGGACCAGTTGTTTACTAAAAAAGAGGGAAATGAATGTTTTACGTACTTACGACAGCATTATATCTCATGTCGTTCCTAGTTCTGAGTAAGTGCAACATTCTCTGGACATATTTTGAATTTTCCCTTCTCTATCACTTACTTTTCTTTTCTCTGCTTTATTTTTCCCTCCAACCAAGGTGGTAACAAGATTTAAAGAGATGGAAACAATTTAGATGTTGAAGATTCATTGAACAGGGAGAAATACTCCACAGAGACTTTCCGGCTTTTTATTTTTTTTATTTTTGCACCACAACTATGTCTCCTCTAACCTTAATGATAAAACATATAAATTAAATGAAGATTACTTATATGCAAATATTTATCAGTTAAATTCTGCTAAATTGGACGAATGAATTTCAATGTACATTTGTAGGCAGTACTTAAGAATTTATCTAAATATTTTGAATAATTTCAGTCAAAGCTCAACATTTTGTTGACTAGGATGTGGGGAGTACAATAAAGATAACAAAACTATCAAGATAATAGTCTCAATTTTAATGTATTTTAAATGAGTAGATAACAGATGTGACAAAATCAGTTTGATATATTTGTGATACACCTAAAAGTTATGTAATATTTGTTTTATACTCACATGGTAAAATTATAACCACTTAGTAAACAAGGCTTTTCAATATTTTGTTAATTACTTAATGGTCACCTAAGAAAAGACTTAAATGGGCCTGTGTAAGAAATGTGGAAAAGAAATATTTGGAAGAGGATTCTCTAAGAGATTATTGTGAAACATTACAATCACAGTAAAGATTCCTTTTTAATGTTAAACATTATAATCAGTTAAAAACCTTTTGTAAATCTGAAACAAATTCCATAAATTCTGAAATTGTTGTCTGAAATGTTGATTAAGAGATAAAATTGCTTATCAGTTTGAATATAGGTATCTGAATCATTGAACACTAGAAAAACATGATGAGTAAAATGTAAACAGCTCTATAAGCTAGATGTCTGGTAAAGTTGTGATAATCAGTTTTACTATTTTTGTACTTGAAAGATAGATAAATCTAAAATGGAAACTTTTAGATTTTGCTTTAAGTCTTGGTGTGTGTGTGTATGTGAGTGAACTGGTAGATTTCATTAAATGTCCATGTACTTCAATTTGAAATCATGTAATATTCTGGGCTTAGGAAGACACTTAAGTTAGAGTATACTTGCTGATAGCCATCAAATGCTTTCCCAATAAAACTGGAAATACCTTTTTAAAATATTATTATTGAGGATCTCTAGGTTGTAGAATTCTCTCTTTGCCTTGACCTAAAGAAAACTGGTCTTCTGATTATGGGAGAAATATAAAACACAATTGAATTTAATTAAATAAAATATGTTTTGTTTTTTTAACTTAACTATGAACTCTCTTCGAAAGACTTTGTCTCCTTTGCAAGTCCTTTTTAGTAAAATTCTATAGGTAAAATACGGTACGCTTTTTAGAAATTCTTCTAACTCAAACCTCAAACTCTTGTATGGGTAATAGATTCATCTTGGCTTTCAATCTCGCATGTCTAAAATGGTCTTACAATGGTCTCTATCAAAATGTAAACTACAGATAATTTACCTATATACATAACACTTTCTATATAATAAGATACATATACATATATATGATATACATACAAGCACAAGCATACACACACACACATATAAATGTGTATATAGTCATGCATCACTTAACGATGAGGATATATTCTGAGTCATATAAAGTTAGATGATTTTGTCATTGTGCAAACATAGTAGAGTGTACTTACACAGGCCTAGATGTTTTAGCCTACTACACACCTAGGTTAAATGGTATAGACTATTGATCTTAGGCTACAAACGTCTACAGCATGTTACTGTACTGAAAACTGTAAGCAATTGTAACACAATGGCATTTGTTTATCTAAACATATTTAAACATGAAAACATTATAGTAAATATATAATATCATAATTTTAAGGGACACTGTCTATATGTGGTCCCTTATTGCCTGAAACATTGTTATGAGCTGCATGACTGTTTATAGACATGGATATACACATATATATATAAACAACCCATCTGTGTACACATTCATATTTTATTTACAGTACACACACACACACATTTTATTTACTCTCCATTTGTATATTTACTTTTGTTAGGTATCTGTGTTAAGGATCCTTGCCCATTTTTTGGTCAGGTTGTTTATTCTTTCTTTGCTGAGTTTTAAGAGTACTTAATATAACATACTTTGGATAATAGTCCTTTATCAGAAACTTATCTTGCAAATATATTTTCCCAATCTGTGGCTTTATTTTCATTATTTTTTCACAGAGAAGATATTTTAATGAAAACCAGCTTATCAATTCTTTCTTTCATGTATTGTGTCTTTTATGTTATTTCTAAAAATTCATCACTAAACAAGGTCATTTACATTTTCTTCTATGTTGTCTTTTAGAAGTTTAATAGTTTTGTGTTTTACATTTAAGTCTGTAATCCATTTTAAATTAATTTTTATGTGTGGTATATATTTTAAAGAAAGAAAGAATAAGGTATTTTGACTAAAGGAACAGTAAGGTCACCACCAAAGTAATATTCTGAGTTTTACTAATTCACAGTGTAACACAAAGATAATAAAATAATTACAAGGGAACTTTGTTCATGAGTAGTTTTCTTTATACATATCAGGCAATGTAGAACAGTAGGATTTAAGAGTACATAGTCAGTACTATTTGTTTGCCACGTAATTTGCATTCCCCATGAATACACATGCACTCAAATATATTAAATATATATGTATATGTTATATATATATGAATATTAAACATAATATGCACCCATCAAATATTCATTTTATCACTTCATTAACACTGTCATCTTCATTAATATTGTTATTCCACTTGGTATTCAGCTGACTTTTAATTGTCTGAGCATACAGTGACTTCCGTTGGTCAACATGGATTAAAGTGTATGGCTTTGGTACTTGGATAAGTTTCTCTCCATGCAGCGCAGGTGAGCTCCAAATTGGAGTTTATGCCAGGGAGGTTCTTTGCTGCACCCAGGAAATAATTCAAAGGTGAGCTGACAGAAGAAAACAGCCTAACTGAAATGGCAGTGTTACAGCTCAGACTGTGTAATGGCCCTCTGACTCCTCTTACAGAGCAGGACTACTCCATGGGCAGTATGCAAAGAGTAGCAGCTCAGGGCAGTTCTGCAGTCATATTTATACTTATTTTTAATTACATGCAGATTAAAGAGAGGTTTATGCAGAAATTTCTAGGAAAAGCATAATAACTTCTGGGTCATTGGGTCACTGTCATTGGAAAGGGGCAGTAACTCCTGAGTGTTGCCACGGCAATAGTAAACTGACTTGGCACACTGGTGGGCATGTCTTATCGAAAGCTGCTTCTGCCCCATTTCTGTTTTAGCTAGTACTCAGTTTGGTTCCTTGTTCGATCCCCATCTACAGAGTCAAGTCCCACCTCCTACCTAAATTCCACTGGTTGAACAAAAGGAATACTTCCACAGCTGCTGCCTGCAGCTCAAATATCTTGTGACCAAAAGGGGAACCAGCTCAGCTGTCGTTTCTAGGAGGGCATAGTGAAGACAAGGAAAGTATCTCAATCTTTGATGCCACTATTTAGTTGCTAAATTAACCAAGTGTGAGTCTCCTCCTCCCTCTCCCTCCTCACCCTAGATTTTGTTATGTGGGATAATAAATCCCCTTATTGTTTTAGATGAATAGAGTCAGAAATTACATTAATTACATATAAAATCTCCCTGGTACTGAGACAAAGTTTTAAGTACTAGATTTTTCTCTTATAACCTGCATGACCTTATGAGAATTATTAAAGTTTCTCTACCTTTATATATTCAAAGCAGTTGATGAGCCTGCAGGATATATAAAAAAAAAATGCTGAAGGAATCATGGTTTTCCTTGATATCTAAGAACAGATGTGCATGATGTCTGTCTAGGGTGAAATGTAAATCTGGATAATTATATATTACACCTGCCTATTTTTCTCCCTGAAGCATTCTCAATTAGGTTTTGGAGAGTACTGCCCACAATCACAAAGTCACCATCTGCTCTTTTAAACAACTATACTAATTTTGCTAAACGAAATGAAGCTTATATAATGGGTTTGCATTATAATTTATTTAATTTTTCAGTTTAAATCAAGAGGACCAAAGCTATTGAACTTGCTCAGTTTTGTATTTTATTTTCTTATAAAGATGACCCTGCTTTTCCTATATTAGCTTAGCTGAAGGATTATAAGACATTCTGTCCCAGTGTTTGCTTTCCTCATCAATGTGACTTACATCTGTCAACCTTTGAAGACATATCATTGGAAAAGAATCTGCTCAATGATAAAACCCATAATAAAGATACAAGATAGACATGTTAGGGATAAAACAAAAAGCTCCATAAAATGTTAACTGACCAAAAATATAACACACATGCAAAGTCTACTTGTTTTGACCCTCAGACATGCTCAGAGAGAAAAACAAAAAGGGCAAGCCATAACTCTCATAAGAATCATGTATGCTTAAAAGCAATATTTCTCCCTTGCTATGGAAGTAATATAGTAGTAATAATAATACCAAGCAACAAAAGCAATAAGCAATTGCTCCTACCTTGTTGATTAGAAAAATATTTTAACAAAATTTTAAGTTAAGATATTCCCTTAAAATAATTTTCCTTGATCATTGTGGAAAGATGACCTACAAATTTAAATTAAATATATTTATGTTTATCTGAATATTTTAAATCCTTTAAATATTAAATATCTTAATCTTTATCTAAATATTTTCAATATTAAAATACCTAATATTTTAGCATTGTTTTCATGGCCTTGCAGTCTTACCTTTCTTCTATATTTTGGTAAATTTTTTTTGCCATCAATCCTCAACCTTTTCACGATTCAGGGATGCACCATATAATGCATCATTTCATCTTTGTTTCTATTCTCTATTCATTTTTCATCAGACTTTATCTATTCAAAGAAGGATTCTCTACTACTCAATTTATCATTTTGAATTGTTAGGAATATTTTTCAATGTTTAAGGAATTGTGTCTAATTTTAAATTTATGTGCCTATAACCACATCTCATAAATACATTGAACATCTTTCAGATCAGATGCTGTTGGGTATTCATATTTAAATCACCTGAAGCTTTTAATAAGTACCTGAACATATTTATAATACTGAGTTATCCCCTTTAAAAACCGGTACAAGACAGGGATGCCCTCTGTCACTATTCCTATTCAACATAGTGTTGGAAGTTCTGACTAGGGCAATCAGACAAGAGAAAGAAATAAAGGGTATTCAATTAGGAAAAGAGAAAGTCAAATTGTCCCTGTTTGCAGATGACATGATTGTATATTTAGAAAATCCATCGTCTCAGACCAAAATTTCCTTAAACTGATAAGCATCTTCAGCAAAGTCTCAGGAGACAAAAATCAATGTGCAAAAATCACAAGCACTCCTATACACCAATAACAGACAAACAGAGCCAAATCATGAGTGAACTCCTATTCACAATTGCTACAAAAGGAATAAAACAGCTACGAATCCAACCTACAAGGGATGTGAAGCACCTCTTCATGGAGAGCTACAAATCACTTCTCAACGAAATAAAAGAGGACACAAACAAATGGAAGAACACGTCATGTTCATGGATAGGAAGAATCAGTATTGTGAAAATGGCCATACTGCTCAAGGTAATTTATAGATTCAATGCCATCCCCATCAAGCTACCAATGACTTTCTTCACAGAATTGAAAAAACTACTTCAAAGTTCATATGGAACCAAAACAGGAGCCCACATTGCCAAGTCAATCCTAAGACAAAAGAACAAAGCTGAATTAATCACGCTACCTAACTTCAAACTATACTACAAGGCTACAGTAACCAAAACAGCATGGTACTGGTACCAAAACAGAGATATAGACCAATGGAACAGAACAGAGGCCTCAGAAATAATATCACACATATACAACCATCTGATCTTTGACTAATCTGACAAAAACAAGAAACGGGGAAAGGATTCCCTAAGTAAATGGTGCTGGGGAAACTGGCTAGCCATATGTAGAAAGCTGAAACTGTATCCCTTCCTTACACCTTATACAAAAATTAATTCAAGATGAATTAAAACTTAAGTGTTAGACCTAAAACCATAAAAACCCTAGAAGAAAACTGAGGCTATACCAGTCAGGACATAGTCATAGGCAAGGACTTCATGACTAAAACACTAAAAACAACAGCAACAAAAGCCAAAATAGCCAAATGGGATCTAATTAAACTAAAGAGCTTCTTCACAGCAAAAGAAACTACTATCACAGTGAACAGGCAACCTACAGAATGGGAGAAAATTTTTGCAATCTACTCATCTGACAAAGGGCTAATATCCAGAATCTACAAAGAACTTAAACAAATTTACAAGAAAAAAATCAAACAGCCCCATCAAAAAGTGGGCAAAGGATATAAACAGACATTTCTCAAAAGAAGACATTTATGCAGCCAATAGACACAAGAAAAAATGCTCATCATCACTGGTCATCAGAGAAATGCAAATCAAAACCACAATGACATACCATCTCAAACCAATTAGAATGGTGATCATTAAAAAGTCAGGAAACAACAGGTGCTGGAGAGGATGTGGAGAAATAGGAAAACTTTTACACTGTTAGTGGGAGTGTAAACTAGTTCAACCATTGTGGATGTGTGGTGATTCCTCAAGGATCTAGAACTAGAAATACCATTTGGCCCAGCAATCCCATTATTGGGTATATACCCAAAGGATTATAAATCATGCTAGTATAAAGGCACACGGACATGGATGTTTATTGTGGCACTATTCACAATAGCAAAGACGTGGAACCAACCCAAATGCTATCAATGATAGACTGGATTAAGAAAATGTGGCACCTATACACTATGAAATACTGTGTAGCCATATAAAAGGATGAGTTCATGTCCTTTCTAGGGACATGGATGAAGCCAGAAATCATCATCCTGAGGAAACTATCGCAAGTACAGAAAACCAAACACTACATGTTCTCACTCATAGGTGGGAATTGAACAATGAGAACACTTGGACACAAGGTGGGGAACATCACACACTGGGGCCTGTCTTGGGGTGCAGGGATAGGGGAGGGATAGCATTAGGAGAAATACTTAATGTAAATGACGAGTTAATGGGTGCAACAAACCAACATGGCATATGTATACAAATGTAATAAACCTGCATGTTGTGTACATGTACCCTAGAACTTAAAGGATAATTTAAAAAATTACTGAGTTAATTATTCATCCTCTCATGCAAATCGAATTTGTTGGGATTTTAGTGTTAATTATGCTTTAAAATATTACTGCACTATTCAATTTCTGTTTTAGAAGAAAGAAAACTCAGCTTAGAATAGAATTCATAAACTGATCAGAGATACACAACTTTCCAGAGAGCAAGTTCTCTGATTCCTTGATCTTTACTATTAGTGATCATGAACTTTGCAACAGGTGCCCTTTGGTCATGCTCAGAATGTCCTTTAGAAAAGGTTCATGGGTGGTTTAGACATGGATTGTTTAACTTTACCACCCTGGTTCTCTGCAAGCTCTGATGAACTTTGCTCACCTGCACCAATGCACTCTGCCTAAAGCACATTGCCCTCGCACTGCCTTATTTTATTCTATAGCATGCCAGTTTTGACAAAAGTAAATAGTATCGTTAATTAAATATTGCTATTAGTTATTCAGTATTATTTCAGCATACCTTTATCACACATCTACCAGGTAATGGACAGTGCTCTAAGTGTTTTTTACATTGACTATCTCATTCAATAATCAAAACAAACTAAAAGATCACTTTTTTTTTTTTTTTTTTTTTTTACTATTAGCCTCATTTTATAGAAGACAAAAGTCAAGATCCTAGAAGTGAGAAACACCTAAGATCACACTGTTGTTAGGAGTTGCTAAAGTCAGGATTTGAATGAAACAGTATGATTCAGGACTGTGTCGGTAAACCAGCTCTCATCGTGGAGAAGGAGGCACTGATTTATATAGTTTGATGATTTTTGTGGTACAAATGTTACCACCCTTTCTAATTTCAAGCTTCCAAGAGATGTGCCTAAACAAGGAGCTAGCAAGGTATATGTGAGATGGCTCTTGAGAGCCACTAAGGGCATTAAATGACTTTTGTAAAGCATTATTTTTATCTTTTAACAAACTTGGAATATCCCACCATGAGGTTTTGCTTCTTTCATTTCCTCTATTATTACCATTCTAAACTCTACCTCATAAAATTCTACATACTCTTCAAGTTCCCATTCATCAATCACCATTTCTATGAAGTATTGCAAGAGTCATACTTTTTTTTTTTTTTTCTGGAACATAAACATAAATCTCTATGCTATTCATTTGTTAAAATACATTTGTGTGATCAGTTAACACTTCTTTTAAAGTAAGTACTGTCTCCATAAGGGCAGGTATTTGATCTTTTAATCAACATGTTACCCTGGATAGTGCTTCACAGACAGAACATAGTTGTTCATGGAATTTCTGAAAAAAAATGTGTAAAGAAATAAATATATTAATAACAGTGCATAAACAAATAATTGAATAAATTAGTTAATGAATGGCTGACAAAATGACAAAAACTATTAAGGTTCTAGATAATAGTCATCTGGGATTTTCTTGTCAATGTTGTCATATTGTCTCCAACACCATAGGATGAGGGGTTGAAGTGAATTGAATAGTGTTTTGTTAATACAATCTGGTTGCCTTTGTGTGAGTGTGTTAGTATACATACATAAACACACACACATATATACATACATATATATGTATAATATATATGAAATATTGAAACACTTCAGTATTAAATTATAGATAATAGCAGAAAAACGTGAAGATGTATCAGGTCTAGAGAGTGGTAAGATCTGAAGCAGGCTTGTTTTTCATGTATTGTATCTGGATATTATAAACATGATGACTGTAGATTTCTGGCTTGAATTGCAGTAGAGATATTGGCCTCAGTTCTGCTTGCACCTCTCTGAGGATATTTTACTCATCTTTGACTCTAAAGCTAGCATGAAGCAAACAGTGGGGGAGGGAGATAAAGAAAAATTTAAATAGAAAGTTCAAAAATCGTTTTATAACATTTATCTCATTCCAAAAGGAATGCATAACTACTTTCTGTGAATGTTGAAAGTTTGATTCAGATTATATTGAACTACGTGGTCAGCAAAGTGAAACATGTGGCACAATTTGAAATCACGAGTAAATAATCGTAACTTAATTGTTGCAATGAAGAGAAAAATCTGTAGGAAGATTTTGAGTTTTGATATAATCTGATTTGTTGCCATTAAATAATGAAGCCTTACAATTAATAAGATATTTTATAAAGTTACAATTTAATACTCATTTACTGGAAATACTTCTTGCTTCTATTTAAGAACCACTTTAGGCCGGGCGCGGTGGCTCAAGCCTGTAATCCCAGCACTTTGGGAGGCCAAGACGGGCGGATCACGAGGTCAGGAGATCCAGGCCATCCTGGCTAACAAGGTGAAACCCCGTCTCTACTAAAAAATACAAATAAAAAAACTAGCTGGGCGTGGTGGCGGGTGCCTGTAGTCCCAGCTACACGGGAGGCTGAGGCAGGAGAATGGCGTAAACCTGGGAGGCGGAGCTTGCAGTGAGCTGAGATCCGGCCACTGCACTCCAGCCCGGGCCACAGAGCAAGACTCCGTCTCAAAAAAAAAAAAAAAAAAGAGCCATTTTATATTTATACTTAAATATTTGGTTTTCTAATATAATACCTCCTTTAATGTCTCAAATAATTATGAAGCATTAATTTTCTTTTGATACTTTAGTGAACTCAAAAGGATATATTTCAGGGGTTCCTTTACATATCATTAATTTTTGAGAGAATAGTACAGTTTACTCTGTGATATCTAAGTTAATATAGAGTGAGTACACTAAAGCATTCAAATATAGACTCATCCTTTTTTCAATGGTAAGCCAGAGAGGTCTTTTAGGTGAAATTCTATTTTTAATCATTGTGAGAACATAATTAATTTTCTTGACTCTATCCTCTAAGAAGATAAATAGCCTCTATCATAAAGATAGTTTTTTTCAAATTAAAACTATTTTATTCATGTATATATATATACAGATAATATGGGCTCTCTCAATGTCATCTGTGAAGGCATTAATCAAGTTCTTTATGTGCTACAGAGCATTGCAAGGTAATAAGTCTATTGCACCTTTCATCAAGGCAAAGGTTTGCTTATGCACATTTGAATGAAAAGCTTGTTTACTTCTCAGGTTGCTTCTGTTTGAAAAATGGCTTACTAAAGTAAATTTTATACTATTTAGTTTTAAAAATTAAAGCTTTCTATGCAGATTATGACAAATTAGTAAATAAAATTTGTTGCAATGGCTCTCTATTCCAATGCACATAATATTTTCACAGACTGTAAACACATGTTGATATAATGATATACTATTTATTTCAGTAAAATGCTACAAAGTTAAACAAAATGATTTAAGAATGACAAATAATCTGGCATTTGAACCACCATATCTCCCTTTTGTCCTAGTGGTGGCTATTGGTAATCAATTACAGTACCCCTTAGAATAAAACAATGTGGGCCTCTCATTTTTCATTCATGCTGTAATCAAGACATTCATTACCAGTTGATTGAAACTGGCCAGTGAGAAGAAACATACTTGTCATCATGGAATGCTCTGCAGGAGAACATATCCAAAAAAAATCAGTTTTAAAGTGTGTTGCAGATAAATATTATTATGAATATAAGGTAGTACAAATATAAAAATGAATTCAGTAATTTGTACCAGATTCAATATTACTCCTATAATATTGCCAGTTCTATTAAAATATACTCTCTTTGATTAGATTGATAAAGTATCATGACAGCTGATATGCAAAATTGTACATGGAATTTGTCTGCATGTGAACATAATCTGAAATATGTACCAGGGTTCAGAAACACCGCACTGAAGAAAAGACTTGAGAAGAGGTTCTCCTTCAAAGATGGGAAACATCCACTCAAATATGCATTGGTTTGACAATAAGGTAAGATGAATGATTTAGACTTTATAGAGCACTGTTATATGTCAGATAGTGTGCTAAGTGATGTCACACAGAACTATTTTATTTAGTCCTGAGAAAATCTGGGGATATAGCAATAGGTATCCCCATTTCATGAGTGTATACTAAAAAGGATGAACTGTTTTATCAAAAAATTATAAAGATAAGATATAGGGTTAAAAAATCAGGTACTTTGATTCTCAGTCATATGTATAATTCAAAACAAGCACAAACCATGGTGTTCCTGCCTTAAAGTGCTCATATTAATGGTTAAGTGAAACAGAAGCTCTATGAGAAGTGATGCATTCAAGTTTTATTGATTTGGTACTATTTCTTGAGTCATGGTTTTGATTACTGTAGCTTTGTGGTAAAATGTTTTGTTTTTGTTTTTGTTTTTTCTTTACTTTTTTTCTTTTCTTTTTTTACGTACCCTGTGATGGCAGATGCAGTAAGTTTTGAAATTGGGAGATGTAAGAACTTTGACTTTTTTTTCAACATTAATTTGGTTATTTGGAAACCCTTGAAATTTCATATAAATTTTTAGATCAGCTTGCCCATTTTGGTAAAAAAATGAAAAATACAACCTACATCCTCAAGTAGTTTCCAGTGTCCATTCCCTTCTACGTGTCCAAATGTTCTCGACGTTAATCTCTCACTTATAATGAGAACATGTGGTATTTTGTTTTCTGTTCCTGTGTTAGTTTGTTTAGGGTAATGTCCTTCAGCTCTATTTACGTTCTTGCAAATGACTTAATCTCATTCCTTTTTATGGCTGGATAGTATTCTATGGAGTACATGTACCACATTTTATTATTCAATCCAGCATTGATCGGCACATAGGTTTATTCCATGTCTTTGTTGTGAGCAGTGCTGCTATGAACATACACATGCATGTGTCTTTATAGTAGAAGGATCTATATTCCTTAGGTATGTACCCAATAATGGGATCGCTGGGTCAAATGGTAATTCTGTTAAGTTCTTTGAGAAGTAACCAAACTGCTTTCCACAATGGCTGATCTAATTTACATTACCACTGGCAGTGTAAAAGTGTTCTCTTTTCTCCACCACCTTGGCAGCATCATTTAATTTTTGGCTTTCTGATAATAGTCATTGTGATTTGGTGTGAGACGGTATCTCATTGTGGTTTTGATCTGCATTTCTCAAATGGTGTTGAGCATGTTTTCATGGGCTTGTTGGCCACGTGTATGTCTTCTTTTGTGAAATATTTGTTCATGCCCTTTGTGCACTTTTTAATGGGATTGTTTGCTTTTTGCTTGTTAATTTGTTTAAATTTCTTACTGATGCTTGATATTAGATCTTCTTCTGAAGCATAGGTTGCAAATATTATCTTTCATTCTGGAGGTTGTCTGTTTACTTTGTTGACAGTTTCTTTCACTGTGCAGAAGATCTTTAGTTTACATCCCATTTGTCAAGTTTTGGTTTTGTTGCAATTGGTTTTGTTATCTTCATCATGAAATTTTTGTCATGTCATATGTCCAGAATGGTATTTTCTAGGTTATCCTCCAGGGTTTTTATACTTTTAGGTTTTTACATTTAAGTCTTTAATCCATCTTAAGTTGGCTTTTGCATACGGTAAAATGAAGAGATCCAGTTTCAGTCTTCCACATAGCGCTAGCCAGTTATTCCAGGCACCATTTATTGAATAGAGTCCTGTCCCCATTGCTTGCTTTTGTCAATCTTGTCAAAGATGAGAGGGTTGTGGGTGTGTGACATTATTTCTGGGCTCTCTATCCTGCTCCATTTTTCTGATTCTGTTTTTGTAACAGTACCATGCTGCTTTAGTTACTGTAGCCTTGTATATGACAAAGTCGGGGAATGTGATGTCTCCCTCTTTGTTCTTTTTGCTTAGGATTGTCTGGCTATCCAGGCTCTTTTGTGGTTCCATATGAATTTTAAAATAGTTTTTTTTTTTCCAATTCTGCAAAGAATGTTTTTGGTAGTTTGATAGGAATACTACTGAATCTGTAAATTGATTTGGGCAGTATGGTCATTTTAACAATATCAGTTCTTCCTATCCATGAGCATGGAATGTTTTTCCATTTGTTTGTGTCATCTCTGTTTTCTTTGAATGGTATTTTGTAATTCTCATCGTAGAGGTCTTTCACCTCCTTGGTTAGCTGTTTTCCTAGGTATTTTTTTCATTTATGTGGCTATTGTGAATGGGATTGCATTATTGATTTGGCTCTTGACTTAGATGCTGTTGGTGTATAGAAATGCTAATAATTTTTGTACATTGATTTTGTAACCTGTAACTTTGCTGACATTGTTTGTCAGATCAAGGAGCTTTGGGGCAGAGGGTTTTGTTTTGTTTTGTTTTTTGGTATAGAATATCATCTGCAAACAGGAATAGATATCCTTTCTCTCTTCCTTTTTTTTTTTTTTTTTTTTGAGACAGAGTCTCGCTCTGGAGTGCAGGCTGGAGTGCAGTGGCCGGATCTCAGCTCACTGCAAGCTCCGCCTCTCGGGAGTAGCTGGGACTACAGGCACCCGCCACCTTGCCCGGCTAGTTTTTTGTATTTTTTAGTAGAGACGGGGTTTCACCGTGTTCGCCAGGATGGTCTCGATCTCCTGACCCCGTGATCCGCCCGCCTCGGCCTCCCAAAGTGCTGGGATTACAGGCTTGAGCCACCGCGCCCGGCCTACTTTCTCTCTTCCTATTTGCATGTTTTTATTTATTTCTCCTACCTGATACCTCTGGTTAGGTCGTCCAATAATATGTTTTAAAGGAGGGGTGAGAGAGGATATCCTTTTGGCATTCCAATGATCAAAATTAATGCTTCTAGCTTTTGTCCATTCAGTATAATGTTATCTGTGGGTTTCTCATTGATGGCTCTTAACATTTTGTAGTAAGTTCCTTCAATAGCTACCCAATGTAAAAATAAGAACTGATACCACCCCTACTGAATCTATTCCAGGAATTTGAGGAGGAGAGACTCCTTTCTAACTCATTCTGTGAGGCTAGCAACATCCTGATACCAAAACCTGGCAGAGATACAACAAAAAAGAAAACTTCAGGCCGATATCCTTGATGAACATTGATGCAAAAATCCTCAAAAAGACACACTTGCAAACTAAATACAGCAGCACATCAGAAAGCTAATCTACCACAACCAAGTTTCAAGGTGTCATCCCAGGGATGCAAGGTTGGTTCAATGTAACACAAATCATTAAATGTATACATACCACATCTTTGTTACTCAATCACATAAACAGAACTAAATTTTTTCAAGATGTAAAATCTGGTAATTTATTTGATTTTTTTATTTTTATTTTTAATCTAAACATTTACAGCTAAAATTTTTTCACTGAATGTTGTCTTTGCTTCATTCTGTAAGTTTGGGTATGTTTTGTTTTCACATTTCTTAGTATTTTCTAATTTACTTTCTGATTTCTGCTTTGGATGATTGGTTGTTTAATAGTGTGCTGTTTATCCTCCACATATTTTTGAATTTCCCAGTTTCTTTCTGTTATTGATTTATAGCTTAATTCAATTGTAGTCAGAAAAGATACTTTGCATGATTTTTAATTTTTATATTTATTGAGTTTATTGTGTAGGCTAACATATGTTCTACTTTATAGAATATTTACCGAGCCCTTGATAATAATGTATCCCTGATGTTGCTAAGTGGAATATTTTATGTGTCTCTTAAGTCTAGTTGGTCTATAATGTCTAAATCCTGTATTTCCATTTAGATCTTCCGTCTAAATGTTCCATCTATTATTGAAAGTGCCATATTGAAGTCTCCATCTGTTATTGCACTACTGTCCAATTTTCCCTTCAACTCTGTTAATGTTTGATTTAAATATTTTGAGACTCCATTGTTGGTGCATGTATGTTTATACTTAGATCCTTATGAAATTACCTTTTCTCAATATGTCATAGATTTACTTGACTTTTGTAGATTTTTTTTGATTAAAAATCTAACTTGTTTGATATTTATGTAGCCACCCTAGCTCTCTTTTAGTTACCAATTACAAGGAATACATTTTTAAGTCTTTCATTTTCATTCTATGCTTTTAGATTTTAAATGACTCCCTTACAGACAGAATGTAGTTGGACAATGTATTTGTTCATTTTATATATTCTCCCAATATTTAACTGTGGATTGGTGAATTTAATCCACTATCTTTAAAATAATTACTTTTAAGGTGGGGCTTACTTTTGCCACTTGGTATTTGTTTTTGTAAGACTTATGACTTTTTGTTCCTTATTTTTTCCATCACTGGTTTCTTTTGTGTTTAGCTGATTTTTTGTGGGGAATCATTTGAATTTCCTTCTCATTTCCTTTTGTGTCTATTTTATATGTATTATCTTTGTGGTTACAATAGAGATTGCATTTAACATCTTCAATTTATAACAATATAGTTCAAATAGATATCAACTCTACTTCAATGGCATGCAAAAACTCTGGTCCTATATACCTCCATCTTCCACCTGTCTATTCTATGACATGGCACTACCTAAAGGCATAATGCAAGATGTTTCTCTGTGCTTTTTCTAACTTGAAACTCAGTTGATAAAAACAGAGGACATTGCTGAAAAACATGGCAAGTCAAACTAAGTATCCTCAGGCACTTGGGGCAAAATATTACATCAAAACACAGTACATTAACTAAAAGCAGAAGCAAAAGCTGGGGTAAGATATGCTTTTTAAACATTTTCTCTGTTTAAAACAATACATCTCTTCCTTTATGGATTTATACCTTGTCTTCGGTACACATCAGAACTTCTCAAAGTACTTTTTATATTATCAGATCCATATATTCACTTAATACTAATTCATCATAACACTACACTTCAAAAGAGAAATCGCTGGTGACTTAAATGTTGCTAAACCTAATAACCAATTTTATTTTTCTTTCTTTTTTCCTTCCTTCTTTCCTCTTTCTTTTTTCTTCTTTCTTTCTTTTTAAAATTATGCTTAGTGACTTATGTAATTGCACTTTTTTTTTGGTTATTTTTCTCTGTAAGCTCTTTTGTTTTTCTTCATTTTACTGACTTCCTTTAGTCAGTTCAACCATGGAATGTGGAATTTCCTCAATGTTATGATGCCTACACTTTTCTGACTTCATTGCTGATATTATTTGTATTCATGATGTTGATCATGGCAGCTGCCTGTGGCGCCACCAGGAACCAACGGGAGCCCCATCCCTTCCAAGAAGAGGCGGGAGCTTTCAGGTGTCACCGCAGCCACCCAAAACATGGCTGTAGATCTGGACTTCTCACTTGATCAAGCAGGGAGGAGCCGTGCCCTCCTTGGTGGGGCTGCAGCTGCCCAAGTTGTGGCTTCAGATCTGAACCTCCCTGTGTTCTTTGGGTACTGGGAGCAGGAAGGAGTCCTGCTGTCCTGGGTGCAATTGCAGTCACCCAAACTCAGGCATCCCTGAACTCTTGGGGGCATCAGAAGCCCTGCTACCCTCACAGGATCAGAAGTGTCTGCTCCTGTTGCCTGGCTTCTCCCTACTGTGGGCACCCACACTAATTTTGGAGCAAAGTTGGGGTTGAGCCCTGCTGACATGAACAGCAGCAGGAGACAGATAGATTCCTGGGCAGAAGTGGGTGGGTCCCTGATGAAGACCCACCTTCATGCCACATAGGGCCTGTAGGCTGGGGCAAGGCTGCAGGACCCGTGCACCAGAGTGAGAACTTGTGGTCCCTTATCTAGGCCCACCCATGGACCAGTTGGCATGAACTTCCTCCCCTCTGTGTCCTATAAAATCCTCAGGTTCAACCATAACTGAGCAGGTGACAGGACAACCAGCTGCAGAGAGGAGGTATTCACTCTAGGAGCTCCTCTCTGCTGTTTAAGAGGCCTGCAGAGACATCGAGACTACTAGCTGCTGAGAGGAGCAACCCACTCCAGGGCCTCCTCCCTGCTGATAGCTGGGAAGGTGATAGGACAATCTGCCTACAGAGAGGAGTGTCTGACCTCAGGGTCTCTTCTCTGCTAGGAGCTGAACACTCATGGAGTCACCCTGGCTACAGAAAGGAGCTACCTGCTGAGGGCCTGTAAGCTGTTCTATTGCTCAATAAAGCCCTCTTCATCTTGCTCACCCTCCACTTGACTGAGTACCTCATTCTTCCTGGTCGTAGGTCGAGAACTTAGGACCTACCATATGGTAGAGGTAAAACAGCTATAACACAACACAAACAGGACTGAAACATTCTCCTTGCCCCCAACCTTGCTGGTAAAGAGAAGGAGAGAAGAACTGTGGTCCCTCAAGGAGCCCAGAACTGGGAGCTCCCCAAACCCGTGCTGTGACTCTGCTTTGGGTTCCTCTGGTGCCTGGCATCCCCAATCTTCCATGCACCACTGCATTTCCTGGTGCCAGCTGGGAAAGGTGCTTGCAGAGCACCTGGTCCAGTTGCAGCCTCATGGAGAGCTGGTGCCCATTCCAGCACTTGGAGCTGCCTGCCCTGCTGCAGCAGCCGGCATGCCTGACTGTACCCACGGCCAGACCTCATGCTCGCTCACAAGCCCCTCATTGCTCCACACCTGGCCCACACTAGTCAGGAGTGCAATCCAGACCAGTAGCATGAGTCGAGTTCAGGCTGCCAGGCTGAGTGAGCAGAATGAGCCCACTTGCTCGAGCAAAGGTCCGGCAGGGCACCACTGGCCACAGAGGTTTCTGGCCAGAAAAGTGACACTCAAAGATCTCATAACAATGTGAGTTGGATTAATAAACTCACATTTTCATTGGCTGTCTCAGGCCTCTCCTCTAAGTTTATATCCAATTGTCTACTCAGTATATCAAATGGAATACCTCGTATATTCCTGAAACTTATCGTGTGTGAGATTTAACATATAATTCTGTCCACCAAATATATTCCTTACTAAGGATTTTGCTTCTCAGTAGATTTTAAAACCAACCCTATTCATATTTCATATAGACAATTATATATATATTTGTGTCTTCTTCCTCAGCTCCTTCCACATCTAACCTTATCACCAATTCTAGTCAATGCTCGCTTTTAAATATCTGTTAAGTGTGTCAAATTCTCTTTTACAACTTTTTGGACAGCATCTTAATCCAGGCAAATGTCTCTTATATGAACTAGAGCCAGAGACCAATATTTGGTTTTCTCCAGGGCATGTTAATAATTCTAGAATTTGTCTGTTTGTTTGTTTCATTGAGGCCATATTTTCAAAACGCAAATCTGTTTATATTGTCTCCTTAACATTATTCAGTAACATCTTTGTTCATAGGATAGAAACCAAAATACTAATATCTTACATGTTATGCTCTTAGATATAATGTTTCAGTCCCTTCTTCTGGACACTTTCTACACTGTATTCCCCCATGATATTTGTAACTCAGGCATTCAGGTCAACTTTCACTTATTTAAAGGTGCTTGCTTTATAACAACAGATGATATTTTGTGCATCTACTATTTTCACTCACACTCCCTTTGTATGGAGAAACATTACTTATTCTCCACAATGCATCTTAAAGTTTCTAGCTCAACGGAATTAATCTGTGACACATTCCTCCACAAGTTTGGGTCAAATAACTTTATTATGGTTTCCCATATAACAAAATTCTTATGTTAAATGACTCAATTTTAAAGTAATCATCCATCTTTGTCATAATATGTTTAATATCTATGTATAAGACATGGTAAACATTCATCAACATTTGATGAATGAATATCTTAATAAACTAATGTGTACTAATTCTAAACAATAGGAGAAATTAGTCAATAATGAGAGCAATGTATGTTTTGTTTTTTCTCAAAATCATGTATTTTCAGCTTAAAATTTTGTGATTTTTCTCATGATTACCAACACCTCTTTTTCTAAACTTATATTGAGAAAATGACAATGATTGTTAAGAAATATTTCATATAGACAATTACTCTTATGCAGTATATTGACAAGTACTTAGTGTACATAAACTTCTATTTGACATAATTTCTTCCTTTTTAATTTATAATCTGCTTAAAATTGAAGGATTACAACACAAATGTGAAAGAATTTACAATACAACATGATAACCAGTGAGCAATCCAACTCTATTAAACAAAAACACATCTATTTTCTACTATATGCTAACTATAATAGACCATGACATATGTCGTCCTGGAAAACCTCACGTTCTATAATAGTTCATTATATAAGCACTACAAAAAGGCTTTGGGTTTATTATGGAAAGTTATAGCACAATATTTTGTACATTGTAATATGAGAATGTAGAAAGTGCTATAGAGACAGAAAGAGGGATTGAGAGATTAAATTCAGTCATGTGTCACTTAATAACAGGTTTAATTTAGGCAACTTGGTTGTTGTGCAAACATTGTAACATGTACTTATACAAACCTAGATGCTAAAACAAACTACACTACACACCTAGGCTAGATAGTATAACCCATTGCTCCTAGGTTACAAACCTTTACAGAATGTTACCATACTGATTGGGGTAGGCAATTGTAACACAATGGTAAATATCTGTGTATCTAAACATGTCTAAATATAGAAAAAGTATGGTAAAATACAGTATTATAATATCTTAGGATCCCCAATGTACATGAGGTCTATCATTGACCAAAATATTGTTATATGGTGTATGATTATACTATGAATTCAATCATGGGAAAGAGTGATGTGAATATTTTTCATGAAACATAAATAGGATCTGGATCTCAAATGATAGTTAGAATTTGGATAGATGAGGAAGAAAATATTTCAACAAAAAGAAATAACATCTCTAAAAGACTGTAAACATTAAGCAGTAATCAGGGAAAGGAGGACAATCTGTCAATTGCAAAGGAATTGTGTGAATAATATAACAGAAAAGTATATATAAGAAATTTAAATTGTGGCCACTTTAATACTAGATTAAAAATATTAAAATACTTTTGTGCCAGAGGACTAACATAGGAGATAGATGGTCTAAAGATTAGCAACTGTGAAATGCTCCTGTCTCTCTTATACTGAAGAGACTACAAAAAGGAGTGATATTACTAGAGCTTATAGCCATGTAAGGAGGAGGCTATCTGATGTTAACTGTATTCATTGTGTATAAGTACAGCCGATTTTACAGACAGCACTACGTAGCAATACTACCTTCACATCTGACAAGAGGAGCAGTTAGGTGCTTTTCAGAAAGATTTTTACAGAGTCATTTAGAAATGCAGCTTATATTCAGAATGATGTAAAGGAATAAATTGTAAATATATAAATTAATTATTGTATTATGAAAATAATGCTCATAAGTAACACAGGATGGAGAAATACTCAAATTTACTATTGAGCAGACACTGGTCGGATTGGTCATATTTAAACTTAATCTCCCATCTAGGATTTAAGCTTCAAAAATTCATCAAAAACAATAATTAATTAAACATTTGAGTTTCACATTGCTTTCAGTAGAGTCGTGAAGGTAACAGTAAATCAGCATGGAAAATAAATCCCTATGTCTTGTCTTTCAGTCATAGAGACTCTAATTTTCCTAAGACTTTGTACATTTCTATATTTGATAGTATTTTTAAATTTTATTTTACTTTTGTTTATGGTTTCCAGAAGTACAAAAAAATGTTAAATTCTAATAATAAAAAAAAAAGGTACTTTTTTTTCATGATGAAACTTATCTTCCCAGTTTGTACTGTGGCTTTTTGAAATCATTAATTTAGACAACTGTAGCTTCATTTGTCATAAATCTGTTTGGTATATTGAGTATTGCTTTAAGATGAATAAAAGTTTGTTTAGAAGTGCAGCATATTTTATCTTATGGAGCAGATAATGCCATGTTTGCTTGGTTTTATTTAGGACTTTACAGCAAGGACAGTGAAATTATTTCAGAATTAAGTGGATGAAAGTCACTACATTTTCCTTTAAAAAGGAGAGAATGCAGAGTACTTTATTTTTCCCAGCCTTTATTAGATCTTTAACAGAAGAATTTCCCATTTCAGGGTTCAAAGAGCTTAAAAGGGTTCCTTACTTTAGATAATTACTTTTTCAAATAAATTTTGCCCACTAATTTCCTTTGGGACTGAACTTGTTCACTTATCATTCAATGTATACCTGGAGAGTAACTTTGTTGTGTGTCTTCTGACATTCACTTTAGTTGTTAATCTGATGGGAAATGAAGATAACCTTTTCTCTGTGTTACTAACTTACTCAAATTTCTCCTAATAGACATTTTACTTTTTAATACAATGGAAAAAATTCAATATTCACTTGTCTCATAAATTACTAGATTAACCTTTGCTGAGCAGTGAAGTTTCTTATCAATTCTTTTACAGTGCCCTTTGTTTTTTATCACAAGCCTAAACATTTTATTTTCTTCCCACTCTTTTCTTATAAACTTTCCCACTCTTTTCTTCTTGACATTTTTTTCTAGAATATCTCAGAGAGTTTACATTGCTTTTCTGTGTATAGGCAAAGAATATTTACTCATCTATGTGTTTGAAAACAACCTAGAATAATAGTAGTCTCTGTACTAACAAATAAATATCAGTGCTTGCACAAGAAATGTTATTATTTTATTTTCCCTGCTTTTTACATGCTTAACCCTGAGAAAAAATGCTACTTCTGGGTTTGGAAATGATGTGTATACTCAACAATTCTGTTTTCTTTCCTTGTCACATTAAGGTGATGAAGGTGTGAGAGATAATTTATTAAAGTTCCTTCAGGAGCATACTATAATAAAAACACCACACAATGGTAAACAGTATCAAAGATTTGATTCACTATGTTAAACAGTAGTCATTTCAAACTGCATGTATCACGTTTTCTGTTTTGTTTTGTTTTTTATTACAGAGTTGCGTAAATTCCGATCATTTCAAAAATGGAATTCCTTTCTTGGAATTTTTTTTTTAATTCTAGAAAAATGAGTTTTGCTCCCTTGAATAACATAAAATAAAAATACTGGTATCCTGAAGAAATTTAAGGCATAGCATTTATTTTCCAATGATATTCAATTTTAGTAACCAACTGATTGGATAGTCCATTTGTTGTAGCAATTTTTTAAAAAGTAGTTTACTTTATCAACAAAATCGTGTTTTCAAACACAATCTTACTTAGAAGTTTAACATTGAAAATGAGCATTTTATGGTTGGAAAATGAGTGTGGGTTCTAAGTTTCATCAGTTTTGAGCTTCTCATGGTGGCTAAAGTCTCCTGCAGCACATAGTGATCCATGAAACAAATATGTATTATTCAGAAGTGCCCATTACAAAGTCGTTGTGGTTTGCAGCAAAATAAAACTTCCTAAAGGACAAATGGTGTAAATATAGTCTGCAAGTTTTTTTTTTTATCATACCTAGTTCATATAGCTAGAACTAGGGTTTAAGTTAAATATAAAATTATTCAAACTGGTAAAGGTTTGTGAAGCAGTGCCTGAGACTTTACAGGAACACACACCATACCATTTTCTCTCTCTCCCTCTCTCTCTCTTTTGTTGGATTTCTCCTTAAGCCTGTCTTCTGAGTGGAATGAAATTTTCTTATTATTCCTCTTTATCTCTGCCCACAATTACACAAACACCTATTAATATTGAGGCTTACATTGTAGAATAACAAAAAATTTAAAAAATGTATGCTGATATTACTAAAATTACAGAGTACTTACCCTTGTGGTCCATATTCCATGACTCTTAAATCTCTCTAAAATTAAAACTGACAATTTTAATTCTTATGATTTTTGAAAGTGAAGCCTACCAATACCTTCCTCCTGTTACCTGTGCTATAAACATATACACACAAAACTATCTTATAATTTTTTGGAAGTCTATGTGGGTGCCTCTCATTTATTGTCTCTTTTCAAGTGAAGACGTCATCAAAATTATAGAACCTTTACATGTACAGGTTGGAATTTCATTGACTAGGATTTCAATGTCTAAGTTTTACCAAATTATGTATGCTTCAAAAATATGATACCATCTAACAACTGTTTGTAGTATCTACAGACAAATGGTCTATACATCTCTTGCAGCCCAGCAGATTCTCTGAAACATTTTGTCTAAAATGGCAATAGAACTAGATACACATGTATTTTCCTAAGTTCAGTGATGAGTTTGGTAATTAAAGTTAAAGAAATGTTAACACTTTAAATACTAAACTTTCAATTATGATTGAATTTGGATAGGCATTTGTTTTAACAATAAGCTAGAGTAGAGAATTTAGAAGCTAATATTTGTACAATTTTCTAATTCACTTATAATTATCTCTAATTTGGTGATTGGATTTTAATTTCAAAAAATGTTCACCTAACAAAGAAGATATACAGATGGCAAGTAAGTATATGAAATGATGTTTCACATCATGTCATTAGGATAATGAAACAGTTTCAAAATAAAACAACAGTGAGATATTCCTGCATAACTGTTAACATGACCAAAATCCAGAACACTGACATCATCAAATGCCACTGAAGATGTAGAGAAATGGGAACTCTCATTCACTGCTGGTGGGGATGAAAAATTGCACATCCACTTTGGAGGACATTTTGGCAGTTTCTAACAAAAGTAAATATACTCTTACCATGTGATGCCACAAACATGCTTCTTGGTAAAATTTATGTACATAGAATAACCTGTACCTGGATGTTTATATCAGCTTTATTAATAATTGTCAAAATTTAGAAGCAACCAAAATTTCCTTCAGTAGATTAATGAATGAATAAACTGCTAATATCCAAATAATGGAACATTATTCTGTGATAAAGAGAAATAAACTCTGAAGCCCTGGAAAGACACTAAAGAACCTTGTATTAGTCCATTTTCACACTGCTAGAAATAACTGCTCATGGCTGGGTAATTTATAAGGAAAAGAGGTTTTATTGACTCACAGTCCTGCATGGCTGGGGAGGCCTCAGGAAACTTACAATCATGGTGGAAGGGGACAGGAAAGCAAAGACCTTCTTCACATGGCAGCAAGAGAGAGAGACAGTGTGAAGTGAAAACAAGGGAAATTCAGATGATTATAAAACCATCAGATGTCTTGAGAACTCACTCACTGTCATGAGAAAAGCATAGGGGAAGTCATTCCCATAATCCAATTATCCACCTCCCTTGACACATGGGGATTACAATTCAAGATGAGATTTGGGTGGGGACACAGAACCAAACCATATCATTTTGCCCCTGGATCCTCCCCAGTCTCATGTTTTTTATATGTTTCAAAACCAATCATGCCTTCTCAACAGTCCCACAAAGTCTTGACTCATTCCAGCATTATCTCAAAAGTCCAAATCCAAATTCTCATCCAAGATGAGGCAAATTTTCAAAACTAATCATGCCTTTTCAAAAATACCACAAAGTCTTATTCCAGCATTAACTCACAAGTCCAAGTCCAGAGTCTCATCTGAGACAAAGCAAGTCCCTTCCACCTAGGATCCTGTAAAAATCAAAAGCGAGTTACTTATTTCCAAGATACACTGGTGGTACAGGCACTGGAAAATGCTCCCATTCCAAATGGGAGAAATTGGCCAAAACAAAGGGGCTACAGGCCCCATGAAGTCCAAAATCCAATGGGGGCAGTCATTAAACCTTAAGGCTCCTAAATAATCTCCTTTGACTCCATATCTTACATCCAGATCATTTTGATGCAAGAGGTGGGCTCCCTTGATCTTAGGCAGCTCTGCTCCTTTGGCTTTGGAGGATACACCCTCCTACCCCGGCTGCTTTCATGGCTGGTGTTGAGTGTCTGGAACTTTTCCAGGTGCGTGATACAAACTGTCAATGAATCTACCATTCTGGAGTCTGGAGGTTGATGGCCCTCTGCTCAAAGCTCCAGTAGGCCATGCCCCAGTGAAAACCCTGTGTGGGGGCTCCAACACCACAATTCCCTCCTGCACTGCCCTAGTAGAAGTTCTCCATGAGGGTTTCCCTGCTGCAGCAGACTTCTGCCTGAACATCCAGGTGTTTCCATACATCCTATGAAATCTAGGCAGAGGTTCCCAAACCTCAATTCTTGACTTCTGTGTACCCACAGATTCAACACCACACGTAAGCTGTGAAGGCTGGAGGCTTGAAACCTCTGAAGCAATGGCATGAGCTGTATGTTGGCCCCTTTTAGCTATGGCTTTGACACAGGGTGCCAAGTCCCAAAACTTCACAGAACAGCAGTGAGGTCCTGGACCCAGCCCACAAAACCATATTTTCTTTCTAGACTTCAGGGTGTGTGATTGGAGGGGCTGCCATGAAGGTCTCTGACATGCCCTGGATACATTTCCTCATTGTCGTGGAGATTAATATTTGGTCTCTCATTATTTATGCAAATTTCTGTAGCTGGCTTGAATTTCTTCTCAGAAAATGTTTTTTTTTCTATTGCATCATCAGACTGCAAATTTTTCAAACTTTTATATTCTGCTTTCCTTTTAAACAGAAGTCCCAATTTCAGATCACCTCTCCCACATGCAAAGTTCCACAGTTCTCTAAGGAAACAGCAAAATGCCACCAGTATCATTGCTAAAGCACAGCGACAATCACCTTTGCTCCACTTGCCCAGAAGTTCCTCATCTCCATCTGAGAACACCTCAGCCTGGATTCCATTGTCCATATCTCTATAAGCATGTTGGTCAAAACCATTCAACAAGTCTCTAGGTAGTTCCAAACTTTCCCACATCTTTCTGTCTTCTTCTGGGCCCTCCAAACTGTTCCATCCTCTGCCTGTTACCCAATTCCAAAGTCACATTCACATTTTTGGGTGTCTTTATAGCACTGCCTCACTCTTTGTCACACCAATTTACTGTATTAGTATGTTCTTACACAGCTATAAGGAATTGCCTGCTACTGGGTAATTTATAAATGAAGGAGGTTTAATTGACTTACAGTTTTACATGGCTGGGGAGGCTTCAGGAAACTTCCAGTCATGGCAGATGGTGATGACAAAGCAAGGACCTTCTTCACACTGCAGCAGGAGAGAGAGAGTGTGTGAAGTGCAAGGCAAAGAAATGCCAGATGCTTATAAAACCATGAGATTTCATGAGAACTCACTCACTATCATGAGACAAGCACAGAGGAAACCTTCTTCATGATTCAATCACCTGCCTCCCTCAGAAGGTAGGGATTACAACTTGAGATGATATTTGGATGGGGACACAGAGCCAAACCATATCAAACCTTAACTGCACATTACTAAGTGAAAGAATCCAATCTGAAAAGGCTGCATACTTTATAATTCTAACTATGAGACATTTCGGAAAAGGTGAAACTATGGAGACAATAAAGATGTCAGTGGTTGCCAGGGGCTGGAGAGAAGGAAGGATGAATAAGTGAAGCAGAGAAAACTTTTGTGACAGTGAAACTGTTTTGTATGATACTATACTGGCATATATATGTCATTATACATTTGTTAAAGCACATAGAATATACAACAACAAGAGTGAAATTTGATGTAAACTATTGACTTTGGTGTATAATGATGTGCCAATGTAGATTCATCAGTTGTAGCAAAAACACTACTGCGGTGCAGGATGTTGATTGTGGGGAAGGTTGTGGGGGTGTGGGAATAGCGGATATGTGGGAACTCTACTTTCCACTCAATTTTGCTGTGAATCTAAAACTGCTTTATAAAGTGTATTAGTTAAAAATATATATTCCATGCCAGGATATAGCACCGGTTTTTTAACAATGGTATTTTTGTTTTCTTAAAACGGTTCAATATTGAAGACAGTCTTCAGTTTTAGTGTAAACATGTTGAAATATAGCCAACAATTGCAATTATTATCCAGCTTTCTACTACCTTAGATTGCACAAAACATACCCTTTAATAAATGGTAACTAAACAATATTAGTTCTGCTGGTTTGAGTCTATTGTGAATCAATACAATAGACTCAAACCAGCTGGTGTTTCTACATAATACATTTTATCTCAGATTTTATTTCCAAATTCTACAGTTATTTTCATAGCAAATAGCATTGGTAACTAGATATAGTGTCTTTCTCCAGGTGAGAGGAAAACTTTGTTTCTCAGGCAGTATCATAAAGATAATGGGTCCCTCTAAAAAACTTTAAGTAGGTGCATTAGTCTTTTCTCCCATTGCTATAAGGACATACTGGAGACTGGATAATTTATAAAGGAAAGAGGTTTAATTGACTCACAGTTCCACAAGGCTGGAGAGGCCTCAGGAAACTTACAATCATGGTGGAAGGAGAAGCAAACATATTCTTCTTCATATGGCAGCAGGAAGGAGAAGAATGAGTGCCCAGCAAAAGGGGAAGCACCTTATAAAACCATCAGATCTCATGAGAACTTACTCACCATCATGAGAATAGCATGGAGGAAACTGCCCCAATGATTCAATTACCTCCCACCAGATCCCTTCCATGACACATGGGAATTATGGGAACCACAATTCAAGATGAGATTTCGGTGAGAACACAGCCCAATCATATTAATAGAATTGCTAGAAACACCCTTATACAATTGAATATTTTCTACGTTTATAGTTCCTTAGCTGTGACATCATCTTCTGTGTACATATTCCTGATATAAGCTCACTCTGCATTCTTCATGGCTTTTAGGGAAAACGGGGAACTAATGCAAACATGAAGTTTATATGTCCTGCTATTTTATGTGTACTAATCGCTTGAATTCCATTTGAGATTGCTGTTATCTTATCTAGAGGATAAGAAGGAGCATGCAGGAGCTGATTTAGCAATTTATTGCTGAATAAGGGCTGCTCGGTTGCTTAACAATCATAACTTTGAACATCTCTCTTACTCTCATTCCCCAACACACACACACTCATTCACTCACACAAACATACACACACACACATTGTAAAACTGCATATTTTCCTATAAAACACTAACATTCTTTAAAAATTAAATTGATTACTTAAGTTTGTACATTATTATATAATAACACCATTGTACTCTTCTATACAAAAACTCCTTTCATACATTTAATGGTCTTTATAAAGTAGATAGAGATGGAAATTAGTACACTTATTTTGAGGTTGAGAACACTGAAAATAACACTTTTAAAATCAATTTATTCAGATTATCTTATTTATCAAATTATTGAGTTATATGTTTAAAGTGTTGACACAAAGGTGAGTATTGCATGCTTCTAGCTCTGAACTGGCTTACAATATATAGCCAATGATTAAACATTTAAAAAGTAACTAAAGTAGGTAAATCAACTAGTCTCTTGTATATTGATCAATAACTACTAGTGCTGCTGCTGCTGACTTAAAAGATAATGATGATTACAATTTCTGGGTTAAAATATAGAGGAGCAAAGGTATGTATTATGATGGCATAATAACTACAGTCTAGTGGAAATAAGATAAATTAACTTATGTAAAATAAATAACTCTTACTTAAATGTCAAAGCTTAATAAAAGTCACAATATTGATGTATAGTTTTAAAACATATTAAATATTAAGCAAAATATTTTGTTGTCTACTATCATTGTCTTCATTTTCATGGTTTAGATAATTTGATTAATTTTTTCTTTTATTATTTTTAAATAAAAGATAATTTCTCTTAATACTTAACCTTTTAACCTGTTTCTTAGTAAGTAATCATGTGTCATAAATGTTTTCATAATCCTAGAACTATTCCAAGACTTAGTTGGGCTGTATTGCTTCTGTTAGTCATGCTATGATCTATATGTCATCTTTTACTTCATTTGTCTACATTGGTACTTTAGTGATGACAAAAAAAAAACCATTCCTTTACTAGATGATTTCATGGTGAAATGTAAAAAGATGGCATTGTTGATAAATCGTAAATACAGATGAAACTGACAAAAACTTAAAACATCTCCGCACTGACAAATGTTTAACTTTGAAGAGGGATGCTTAATCGATTTTTTTATATACTGAGTATTAAAAAAGATGCTTCATGCACAGAAACCTGATTTTAAATTTTAAATGGAGCCATATTGACATCAGTTGGCAGACATGTCAGGTATAATTGTGTGAAGTCGTGCCAAATAATGTGCATCTCAATCTATTTAATCTGTGACTGTTGAACAGTTTTTCAATATGCTTTTCACAATGAATTGATAAGAGCTGTTTCTCATTAAATTATGTACTTGATAAATATTAAGGTTAATCAAATCAACAAGATCAATTTCCACAATAGAAAATGTTGATAAGAGGAAGAATCACAAGCCTAATCCAAATAGAACACTGTGCACTTTTAATCTATTTGCATTGACATAGGAATACATATTAATATATTGAAAACAATAAAAAATAATCAGGTCTATACTGCCTGAAAATCTTTCAAGAAGAAATTTGAGCATATATGTGTGATAACAGTAATTATTACTATATTTGATATTTATTAACTATTGATAATAGTCATATTATTTTATGTTGTTCTCCTCTCAAAGACACTGGCTCCATAATAACTGTAGGATAAAATTCACAAACTGGTTATATTGTGAATAAGCATTCTGACTGGTATGAGATGGTATCTCAATGCTATTTTGAGTCATGTTTCTCTAATGATTAGTGATGTTGAGCTTTGTTTAATATGTTTTTTGGCCTCATCTATATCTTCTTTTGTGAAGTGCCTCTTTATGTGCTTTGCCCACTTTTTATTGTTTTTCTTTTCTTGTAACTTTGTTTGTTCTTCGTAGACTCTGTGTATTAGACCTTTGCCAGATGGATAGATGACAAAAATTGTCTCCCATTGCGTAGCTTGTCTGTTCACTCTGATGATAGCTTCTTTTGATGTGCAGAATCTCTTTATAAACTGCCAAATAGTTAAAGACCCTAAATTTTTTATAATGTTACTGCACAACAATTGATAACTAATAAAAACGTGGCAATTTTGATAGGTGCCAGATGCGGCTATCCCAATTATTTTAAAAGTGGAAAAGTAAGCAAAAGATAGTTTGGGGACTCACTGGGCCCACTGTGAGATGGACTTAAGCTAAAAGTCCATAGTGGCTTTTTTTTTTTTTTTTTTGGAAATTGATTGATGGCTTTTTTTTTTTTTTGGAAATTCACTCGGTTTCCTGACCTCCATAAGCACCTACACTGAATGTTGGACCATAGTGATGTAGGTTTCCAAGAGTTCATGTAATTTGGGAGCCAGAGTCCAGTAATGTCCAAAATTTGATACACATTTGCCCTGGTAAATGTCCAAAGGTATATCTAAAGTCAAGTTGTGAGATAAATTAAAAGTGCAATTCTTGGCAATACATCAGGGTCCTTCTTCAAGAGATCTAAGCTTGTACTTCATTAAACAGGTTCTGGGTATGTAAGCTTATTCAAGTCTAGGGATTGGTTGAGGGACTGTGATTCATTGTTTTGAGAATTCAAGTCAATCTGTGTTCACTGGGCCTGGAACTTTTCTGCTCATACAGATCAAGTAAAAATTTATTAGTCTGTTCGTTTATTTTATATCTAGAGAAACCATGATCAACTAGCCAAAGCCACTGGTCTCCATGAGCCAGACAACTCTGATTACTATGCAGGTTCCCCTGTTTATTATGTAATCATGCCTACCTTTCCTTGACATTGGCAATTAAGTTCCTTCACTGAGCCACTGCCTCTTCAAAGTCTCATCATTCCCTTTACATTTACATATACAAATTGACACAACTTGTATTTTGTGATGACGGAAATGCCCCTTGTAATTTCTGACCTGCAGAGAATACCATAGAGTCCTTCAAGACTGCTGAGACTTCCATCTTTTTTTTTTTTTTAATTATTATACTTTAAGTTCTAGGGTACATGTGCACAACGTGCAGGTTTGTTACATGTGTATCATCTTAAATATAGTTTTGACAAATGTGGTGAAAGACCTGCCCTCCAACCCTGCTAAGTGGATGAGCAAATCTTATATAATAAATTATCTGTAATATTCCAAGTTCCCTAAACCTTTGGATATCATGCTCTATGCTCTACCAAATCTGTGTGTGTAAACTATTTCTTTGTAATAATATTACCACGATGTTAGCAGATTAAAACAGCAATTATTTATTATCTCATTGTTTCTATATGTCAGGAGTCTGCATACAGTTTAACTTCATCCTCTGCAAGGCTATATTCAAGGTATTGGATGGGATTTTGACCTCAACTGCAGCTCCACTGGAGAAAGGTCCACTTTCTTGCTCTTGGAGTTCTTTATACAGATAGTGAACATCATGCTCACTCACCTCATTCTCATTCATTCTTTGGCTTGAAAATTTGGGGCGCTTTCCCCTTATAATTGGAATTTCTCCCTTGGCATTCAGACTTCACTTAACCCTTGGTTGCTACCATTTTACTCTCTGCTTCTATTAATTCATTTTTTAACATATCCCACATATAAGTGAGATCATGCAGTATTTGTCTTTCAATGTCTGGCTTATTTCATTAAGCATAACGTCCAGAAGGTTCATCCTTGCTTTTGCCTTCTCATGACAACTTTCAATTTTGAGCCTCTTTGTTTATTGGACATTATATTTTCTCTTTCATAAAGTTCCTATTTACACCTTTTGTATATCTGTCCTTTGAGTTATGTTTTGCTATCTTTTTTAATAGTAGGAGGTCTTTTTCTTTGTCTTTCTCTCTTTTTTTTTCTTATTTATTTATTTGATAATGTCTTGCTCTGTCACTCAGGCTGGGGTGCAGTGCAGCCTCGCCCTTCTGGGCTGAAACAATCCTCCTCCCTCAACTTCTTGAGTAGCTGGAACTACAGGCTCGCACCAGAATACCCAGCAAATTTTTCATTTTTTTGTAGAGACAGAGTCTTGCCATGTTTCTCTGACTGGTCTTGAACTCATAGGCTCAAGTGATACTCCCGTATGGATTTACAGGTATAAGCCACTGTGCTAAGAATAGATCTTTATAGGTTCTGGCTAAGTCATGAGTCTGTGTTTTCTGTGTCCCACATAACTTGTATATTCTTCTATACTTTTATAAAATTTGCCTATTATTTTTCAGTCTAGTTGCTGTTCAGTCCAGCTAGATTTTCTTTTTCAAATCTCTAATTGTGTCTTCTACCATTTTCCATCAACTGTTAAACTTCAGTATTGAAATCCTGTTACAGTTATTGTAAATTTTACTTCTCTTCTTCTCATTTTTATAGAATCTAGATCATGATAGAATTTTCCATTGTGTTATATATATTTATAATATTTTATGTATTTGAACATGTTAATAATAGATATTTTAAATTTCTTGTCTACTAATTAAATATCTGGATCAAAACTGAACACATTTTCTTTATGGTATTCTTTCTTGATTTTAAATCATACAGTCCTATTTTTGTCATGGCTGTACATCTTACTTGCATGAATTTTTAAATGAATACTAGATAGTAAAAAATGCTGGCAGAAATGAAGGCTCCACTGTATCTGCTAGCCATCTGCTGCAGCTGCTGCATCTCAGCCCCCACAGTGCAGTGGACTCCAAACCTACTAAAACCAGAGAACATAGTTAGGGCTCAATACAAGTCCCCCAGATTTAGAGCATGCAGTTCAGGAGTTGGGATCCAAACGTTGGAAACCTAAAATCTCCCAGAAACAAAGCCAGATGGCTGAATCCACCTTATACCACAATAAAACACTCAAGGCATCAAATAGAATAAATGAAAATAAAAAACCACCCAGAGGTCAGCAACCTCAATGATTGAAAGTATGTAATCCCCAAAAGAAATAGAATTCAGAATAGGTATAGGAATGAAGATCACTGAGCTTCAGGAGTCTGTCGAAACCCAATGCAAAATGGCTAAAAATAATAATAAAACAATGCAGGGATGACAGACCAAATAGTCAGTAGAGAAAATAACATAACTGACCTAAAAGAGCTGAAAAACTCACTATAAAAATTTCATAATGCAATCACAAGTATTAATAGCAGAGAGTACAAGCAGAGGAAAGAATCTCAGAGGTAGAAGACTGGCTTTCTGAAATTTGACAAGCAGACAAGAATAGAGAAAACAATTGAAAAGGAATGAGCAAAACCTCAGCAAAATATGGAATTATGTGAAGAGAC
Organism: Rhinopithecus roxellana; assembly: GCF_007565055.1. Lineage (NCBI taxonomy): Eukaryota > Metazoa > Chordata > Mammalia > Primates > Cercopithecidae > Rhinopithecus > Rhinopithecus roxellana. Next base: position 28,986,267 of record NC_044554.1, on the reverse strand, counting down.
TGAATATGTGATTGATTGGTGTCCTGAAAGAGAGGGGGAGAATGGAACCAACTTGGAAAACATTGATGGATATTATTTATGAGAACTTCCCCAACCTAGCTGCAGAAATCAACATTCAAATTCAGAAAATGGAGAGAACACCAGTAAGATCTTCACTAGAAGATCATCCCCAAGACACATAGTCATCACTTTTTCCAAGGCTGAAATGAAAGAAAAAATGTTAAAGGCAGCTAGAGAGAAAGGCCAGGTTACCCGCAAAGGGAAGCCCAGCAGACTGACAGTGGACCCCTCAGCTGAAAACCTGCAAGCCAGAAGAGATTAGGGGTCAATATTCAACGTTCTTAAAGAAAATAAATTCCAAACCAGAATTTCACATCCAGCTAAACTAAGCTTCATATGTGAAAGAGAAATAAGGACCTGGTTCAGTGGCTCATGTCTGTAATCCCAGCACTTTGGCAGGCCAAGGCAGGTGGATCACTTGAGGTCAGGAGTTCAAGGACTGCCTGGCCAACATAGTGAAATCCTATCTCTACTAAAAATACAAAAATTAGCTAAGCATGGTGGCGGGAGTCTGTAATCCCAGCTACTCAGGAGGCTGAGCAGGGGAATTGCTTGAACCCGGGAGATGGAGGTTGCACTGAGCCAAGATCATGCCACTACTGTACTCTTGCCTGGGTGACAGAGAGAGACTCTGTTAAAAAAAAAAAATAATAATAATAATAAATAAATAAATAAATAAATAAATAAATAAACGAAAGAAAAAAGAAAGAAAGAAGAAAGAGAAATTAGATCTTTTTCAGAAAAGCAAATACTGAGGGGATTTGTTACCACCAGACCTGCCTTACAAGAGCGCCTGAGGAAAGCACTAAATATGGAAAAGAATGACTATTACCAGCCACTAAAAAACACATTACAGTACAAAAACCTGTGACAGTATATAGCAACCACTTAAACACGTCTGCAAAATAAGCATCTAACATCATGATGGCAATATCAAATCCACACATACTAATAGTAACTTTAAATGTAAATGAGCTAAGTGCCCAAATTAAAAGGCACAGAGTGGCAACCTGGATAAAGAACTAAGGCTCATTGGTATGCTGTATTTAGGGGACCTAGCTCATATGCAGTGATACACATATGCTCAGAATAAAGGAATGAAGGAAAATCTACCAAACAAATGAAAGACAGTAAAAAGCAGTGGTTGCAATTCCAGTTTCTGACAAGACAGACTTTAAGTCGACAAATATCAAAAAAGGCAAAGAAGGGCATTACATCGTGGTAAAGTGTTAAATTCAAAAGAAGAGCTAACTATCCTAAAGATATATGCACTCAACACAGGAGCACCTGGATTCATAAAACAAGTTCTTAGAGTCCTTCAAAGAGACTTAGTCTCCCACACTATAGTAGTGGGAGAATTTAGCACACCACTGACTGTATTAGATAATCGAGATAGCAATTTAAAAAATATATTCAGGAACTGAACTCAGCTCTGAATCAAATGGACCTGATTGATATATACAGAACTCACAACCCCTAAAAAAATAGAATATACATTCTTCTCATCGCCACGTGGCACATACTCTAAAGTTGCTTTAGAAGTAAAATACTCCTTGGCAAATGCAAAAGAACTGAAATTCTGACCAATAATCCCTAGGACCACAGTACAATCAAATTAGAAATCAAGAGTAAGAAATTCACTCAAAACTTTGGAATTGCATGGAAATTGAATAACCTCCCCCTGAATGACTTGTAGGTAAATAATGAAATTATTATTCAAGAAGAAAGGAGAGAATATCCAAATATATGTGATTAAAAATGAAAAGGGAAATATTACTATTGACCCTACAGAAATACACACAACCATCACAGAATATTATGAACACCTCTATGCACATAAAATAGAAAAATCTAGAAGAAATTGATAAACTCCTGAACACATATGCCCTCTCAAGACTGAACCAAGAAAAACTTGAATCCCTGCACAGTCCAGTGATGAGTTCTAATATTGAGGCAGTGATAAATAGCCTACTGTATCAGTCCATTTTCACATTGGGTAATTTATAAATAAAGGATGTTTAACTGACTCACACTTCTGCATGTCTGGGGAGGCCTCAGGAAACTTACAATCATGGTGGAAATCATAATGAAAGCAAGATATGTCTTACATGGTGACAGAAGAAAGTGTGAGAGAGGAAGCAGCAAACATTTTTTTTTTCTTTTTTTTTGAGACGGAGTCTTGCTCTGTCCCCCAGGCTGGAGTGCAGTGGCACGATCTCGGCTCACTGCAAGCTCCGCCTCCCGGGTTCACGCCATTCTCCTGCCTCAGCCTCCTGAGTAGCTGGGACTACAGGCGCCTGCCACCACGCCTGGCTAATTTTTTGTATTTTTAGTAGAGATGGATTTCACCGTGGTCTTGATCTCCTGACCTTGTGATCCGCCTGCCTTGGCCGTCCAAAGTGCTGGGATTACAGGCTTGAGCCACCACACCCGGACAACAAACACTTTTAAATCATCAGATCTCATTAGAACTCCCTCAGGATCATGAGAACAGCACAGGGAAAACCATCATCCTATCGCCTCCCACCAGGTCCCTCCCTCAACACATGGGAGTTACAATTTGAGATGAGATTTGGGTGGGGACACAGAGCCAAATCATATCACCTACCAAACACAAAAAGCCCAGGATGGATTCACAGCTGAATTCTACCAGATGTACAAAAATGAGCTGGTTCCATTTCTATTGAAACTATTCCAAAAAATTGAGGAGTAGGGACTCATCCCCAAATCATTCTATGAGGCCTGGATTATCCTGATACAAAAACCTGGCAGAGATTCAACAACAACAAAAACAACTTCAGGCAATATACTTGATGAACATTGATGCAAAAATCCTCAACAAAGTACTGGCAAACCACAAATCCAGCAGCACATCCAAAACTTATCCACCACAATAAAGTAGGCTTTATCCCTAAGATGCAAGATTGGTTCAACATACTAAATCAATAAATGTGATCCATCACATATGCAGAACTAAGACAAAAACCACAGAATTATCTCAACAGATGCAAAAATGGCTTTGATTAAATTTACAACCATTCATATTAAAAACTCTCAGTAAACTAGGTATTGAAGGAATAGACGTAAACATTATTAAAGCCATATATGACAAATCCACAGCCAGCATCATACTGAATGGGCAAAAGCTGGAAGCATTCTCTTTAAAACCAGTACAAAACAAGAAATCCCTCTCTCATCACAGCTGTTCAACATAGTTTTGGAAGCCCTGTCCAGAGTAATCAGACAACAGAAAGAAATAAAGCATCTAAATAGGAAGAGAGGAAGTCAAACTATTCCTTTCTGCAGATGACATGATACTGTATCTAGAAAATCCCATAGTCTCAGCCCAAAGCTTCTTATGCCGAAAAGCAACTTAAGAAAATTCTCAGGAAATGAAATCCATCTGCAGAAATCACTATCATTCCTATACACAAACAACAGTCAACCCAGGAGCCAAATCAGCAATGTAATCCCATTCACAATGGCCACAAAAATAATGAAATACCTAGGCATACAGCCAATAGGAATGTAAAAGATCTCTACAAGGAAAACTACAAAATCTGCTCAAAGAAAACTGAGATGACAGAAACAAATGGAAAAACGTCCATGTTCATGGATAGGAAGCATCAATATTGTTAAAATGGCCATACTGCCCAAAGCTATTTATACATTCAATGCTATTCCTATTAAACTGCCATTGAGGCTCTTCACAGAACTAGAAAAAACTATTTTAAAATTTATGTAGAACCAAAAAAGAACCTGAATATCCAAGACAAGGTTAAGCAAAAAGAACAAAGAAGGAGGCATCCTACTAACTGACCTCAAACTATTCTACAGAGCTGCAGTAACCAAAACTTCACGATACTGGTACAAAAACAGATATGCAGACCAATGGGAGAGAATACAGATCCCAGTAATAAGGCCACATATCTACAACTACTTCATTTTTGACATACCTGACAAAAACAGGCAATGAGGAAATGACTATTCAATAAATGGTGCTGTGATAACTGGCTAGCCATATGCAGAAGATAGAAACTGGATGCCTTCCTTACACCACATACAAAAATTAAGATGGATTAAATACTTACATGTAAAATTAAAAACTGTAAAAACCCTGGAAGAAAACCTAGGCAATACCATTCAGGACATAGGCATGGGCAAACATTTCATGGCAAAGGCGCCAAAAGCAATTACAGCCAAAGCAAAAGTTGACAAATGAGACCTAATTAAAGTAAAGAGCTTCTGCACAGCAAGAGAAACTATCAACAGAGTAAACAGGCAGCCTACATAATTGGAGAAAAGTTTTGCAATCTATGCATTGGATAAAGGTCTAATATCCAGCATCTATAAGGAACTTAAACAAATTTACCAAAAAAATTATAAAGTGTGCAAAGGACATGAACAGACACTTTTCAAAAGAAGACAAACAGGCAGCCAAGAACCACATGAATAAAAATTCAATATCACTGATCATTAGAGAAATGCAAATCAAAAGCACAATTAGATACTTTCTCACACCAGTTAGAAAGGCTATTATTAATAAGTCAAAAAATAGCAAATAATAAGTTCTGGCAAGGTTGTGGAGAAAAAGAAATGCTTATACACTGTTGGAGGAAGTGTAAATTAGTTCGACCATTATGGAAGACAAGGTGGTGATTCCTCAAAGACCTAAAGACAGAAATATCATTCAACTAAGCAATTCCATTAGAGTATATACCCAAATGAATATAAATTGTTCTACTGTATAGACACAGGTATGCATGCATATGTTCATTGCAGCACTATTCACAATAGCGAGACATGAAGTCAACCTAAATGCCCATCAGTGATACACTCAATAAATTAAATGTGGTACGCATACACTATGAAATACCATGCAAGCATAAACAAGAACAAGATAATTTCCTTTGCAGGCACGTGGATGAAGCTGGAGGCCATTATTCTTAGCAAATTAATTCAGAAACAGGAAACCAGTTACCACATGCTATCACTTACAAGTAGGAGCTGAATGATAACACATGGACTCATAGAGGGGAAAAAGCCACACTTGGGCCTACTGGAGGGTGGAGGGTGAGAGGAGGGAGAGGATTAGAAACAGAACTAATGGGTACTAGGCTTAATACCTGGGTGGTGAAATAATCTATACAACAAACCTCTATAACATAAGTTTGCCTATGTAACAAACCTGCACATGTACCCCTGAACTTAAAATAATAAAGAAAAAACAAAAGGCCCTAGAGAATGTTATTTTTCTGTAGAGCTGTGGTTCTCAATGGAAACTGATTTTGCTTTTCTGGGGTAATAGGGATAAGAAAAAACAAAAATCAAAAGTATTTTTCCCATTCTCACACAGTCAACACAATCTGACAGCAGATTCTTCAGTGAACACCATCTAGTTGTCCTATAATTTACTTCAATTCTGATATTATCCACCTGCAATTAGAGTCAGATCCCATAAGTTGAGGGCTCAGTTCTACAAAACTGAGCCCTCAACTCAGTTCTATAACTGGTCCTTTGAAGGACCAGTTATAAATTGGGGTTTACATTAATAGAATCACCTCTTTGGTTTCTATTAATTTGCCAGGAGTACTCAGAGAACTCCAGGAAACACTTATGTTCACCATTTTATAATAAGGAATATCAGAAGGATATAGATGACCAGACACATGGAAGAGATGTACAGGGCAAAGTATGTGAGAAGGGATGGGACTTCAATGCCCTCCAAATACCTCCACACATTCAGGAATTTCGAATCCCTCCAAAACTAGGGATTTTTATGAAGGCTTCACCACAATGGCATCATCAATTATTAACTGTATTTTCAGTCCCTCTCCCCTCTCTAGAGAATAAGGATTAGGTTTAAAACACCAAGTTTACAATCATAGCTTGATATGTCTGGTGACCAGTTCCCATCTAGGAGCCCACCAAGAGTCACTATTAGAATAAAAGAAGCTCATAACATTCAGTAACATTTCTGTAAATATATGTGTGTCTTTGTGTGTATATATCTATATTTATAATATTCTTCGAATCGTGCCCTAGTGGAATGTGTAACTCTTGTAATTGTTTGCCTTCTGGTGGTGAGGAAAAGAGATGGAATATGGAGTGTGACAATGAACTATCATCATATCATCATTTTAACAAGTTTTTTCAATTTCAGCTTCTGTAGCACCATGTTACTCTATGTATTTCTAATATTTGGTACAAGACTATTGAAGTGTCAAAATAATTATTCCAAACCCTCATCAATAAGATTTAAAGCAATCTACTTTTACATGAGAAATGCAGTAGTTCTTATTCATTCTTGTCTCCAGGCTATGTCATTGCTATTGACCTCTGAAACAAATTTTATCTGTGGGAATCCTGATCACTGTGATACTGTGAAGAACATCAGGTTGATCTTTCATGTTGATAACATCATGTTAATTAGATAGTGAACAGAAAGTGTTAAATAGATGGCAATGCCATAGGAAAGCAACTTGCTTACTGGAATATGGAATATGAAATCTTATGAAAATTTAAAGGCTTACCATATCAGTATGAATTTTAACAGTGTACTGGTCTGGGGCAACATTTGATAGTACTTCTAAGATAAAGTGCACGATGTAGATTTCTTAACACCAAGAAGTATGTGCCATGCTCAATGGTATGGAGATACTCTGGATGTATTATATACTGCTTATATACAAGACAGTTTTTCTTCCCAACACAGTATCAGCTGTGGTAAGACACCGAAGAATACAAAGGATGCTTTGATAAGTTTAGAAAAATAACACTTTTACATCACGTGAGAGATAAGGGCAAATTTCAAGGCTAATATAAACAACCAACATCTATCAGCTAACAATTCTGAAGCTTAAACCTCTGGTAATTTCAAAGCGATCAAACCTGTTTGCACTTTGTAACAGGATTCAAAAGCTGTTTCATAGATTTGAGCTCATGCTGAAACACTGTAAAATTTCACTAACAAATATAGTAATCACTGCTTCTTTTTTTCTTTCTTTTATATTTGTTGCTATTTGTACTGTAAATAAAACGAGAAGTTACATTATGGCTACTGTGTTATGCGTGTAACCTCATTTAACCCCTCTAGATTTTGTTTGTATAGTATGATAAAGATGTGCTACCTCTTTGCTATTTAAATAAGCAGAGATAAAAATCCCTGCCTGATAATAAGACCTGGTGTAACATAGAGAAAAACATTGAAGTCGAGTATTTTCTAAAGCACAGCTAAGGTTAGTTTGGGTTCTAAAGGCGTCCCATTGCTGCAGTCAGCCTCTTTAGAAAAGCTGTCCCGTTGAAGAGCAACATATGGTCTTTCAATATGTCCAACACAAAGGATTTCCTTCCATCATTGGGACAGATTGTAACTTTGCTGAGCACCAGAAAGGCAGTTAAGCTGAAGTTTAAAAGCCACGCCTTAAGAGAACTATATTTAAATATTTATTTAAATAATCACCCTCAGTGCTTTGCCAAGTGCCCACTTAAGAGAGGCTTGCAGAGACGAAAACCTGCTGAAGAAACAGTACATTCACTTCTCCCATCTCACGCTTACTCTGGGATATACGCTCATTTATTGGAATTATAAGAATAGCATTTGGAATTTAACAATGTTCTCTATCTCTTTCTTTTCCCTCTTGCATGTTATCAAAGTATATATATAATATTTTTCCAAAGTGATGTCAATATTCATCTTGGGCTTTGTGCAGTTTTCATCTGGAAGATGATTGTTTTAATTCCTGGAAGCTAAATATACACCAATAGTTCTCAAGTCTGTGAATGTATGAGAGTATACATGGGGAGCTAGAGGAAATTTCTGATGTTTATATTCTATCCCAGATTTTCTACAGTGAGTATACCCCATTTGTCCTAGGGTGCCTCTCTGTTCTCAATCACATTTTATTTTTTATATCTATATATTTTATTCTGAAGGGCAGGCAGGATTGAGAACCATTGGTGTATTTAAATCTGTACATAGGCAGTGTGGGAGAGGAACAGATTTTGGATTGACCCTACTTTACCTAAATATTTAAATCTAGACTTGTTGTTGGGCAGAGGGCTATCAAATTATGTTATTTTGAGGATTATTTCTGGCCTTCAATTAAAAAATATTTAGGTTTAATTTCCTCTCAAAATTAATGTTTTTCTGTCTTTGGAGAGTAATCTCATTTAATACTTGTGCACTAGATTACCAGAAGAAATGCTCATTCTTATTCTCACACTATAGGGAAATCTCAAAACGGGCTTTCATTATTCACCAGTTCTCCTCAAACTTCCTCCCAAAACACATCAGAATTCCTTTTGGTAGCCCTTACATCTTTATTAAAGTGATATTGCCTTTCAAACACAAAATGATGATGTTGTGGATAAAGGAGTACTAAGAGTGTGCCCTACACCACATTATTTTCACTTCCAATGTCCTTGTAATATAAGAAGCATCTTGTCGTAGGAAGAGGTTGCTAGTCATGATGAGAAAAGAGTGAGAGAGCTGCTGAGTTTATTAATTATATATTTATATATTCACATAATTATATATCATTATATAATATATATTTGTATATATATTATAATTTAAATATATTATAGATATACATTATATGTATGTATGTATAGAAGAAATTGATTCACTTGATTACAGAGGCTAAGTCTCAAGGCATGAAATTGGCAAGCTGTAGACCTAGCAGAGCCAATAACATAGTTTGAGTTTGAGTTCAAGACCTGAGAACCAGAAGAGTTCTAGTCTGAAGGCTAGAAGGCTCAAGACACAGGATGAGCCAATAGTTTGGTTCAAGTCTGAAGGCAGGTAAAAAACAATGTCCTGCTCAAGGTTGTCAGACAGGACGAGAGTTTCTTCCTATTTGAGGAAGGGTCAGCCTTTTCTGCTTTATACAGGTCATCAACTGATTGAATGAGGCCCAGCCACATTAAGGAGAGCAATCTGCTTTAGTCAGTCTACCAATGAAAGTGCTAATCTCAGTCAGGCACACCCTCACAGATACACTCAGAACAATGTGTGTCCAAATGTCTGGGCATCTCATTGCTCAGTCAAGTTGACTCACAAAATTAACTACTACAGGGAGCATCAAGGATAAATAATCTATGGGAGAGCCACTGCCAAATTGCAAATGTGTGGGAAATACTGTGTTCTAGAGGCACACATGAAGATTGGCACATGGGACATATTGACTAAGCATCTCTTCATATTTTACAAGAAACGTCCATATATTCCCAAGATGCAGGATGCTTAGTATTTTCTTAGAAGAAGAGAACCATATTTCATGAAAACTTTTAAAAGGTAATAATACATGCTAGCATTTAAAAGTAACTGCAAATGAATATGTTCTTTGGACATCCCTATTTTCCATTGTCTTACTATTCAATTAAGAAAAAATTCAAAACTGAGGTAGTGATAATTTATTTTGACTATTTTAGAGCCTCACATTATTTAATTCACTAATGTATTTAATTCTACTTCACGCTTATCTACATATCAACCTGAAGGAGCAGATAACCAAAAATAAATTGTCCACACCAGGAAATTAGTTCATTTAGTTATAAATATTAACGTGAAGGGATAGAGTGAAATATGTAGGGAAGAACTAAAGACTATTGTGCTTGTGTACAACAACTTCAATATTACTAATCCAAACTTATTTCAATTACTCTAAAGTAATTTCCTAAAATGATGGATTATCAATGCTATTTGATCCTGTTTTTAATCATCTTCATAAACTCAAATACAATTTCTAGCCCCAATTTTCTTTTTCTACATTAATATTTTGTTTAATTAGAGTTCTCTGGAGCTCTGCCACAATCTATAAGACATAAATTATGGAACACCTAAGACATAATAAGTTTTCAATATCCTTTAATAAGAACAAATATTTAAATCTTAAAAATAGTCTAAGTGATTAAAAATGTGGAACTTAATTCGGCTGTATGTTAAAACTTTGAGATAAATTCTCAATTTACCTCAATTCAGAGAGACATTTTGTGTATAGATATTTTGGCCCTCAAAAATATGTTCTCCTTGTTCTTTGGCTGACAATTATTAATATTAAGGAGAGATGGCAGAAAGGACAGATGGGCTGCAATGTCAGAATTAATTCCTGCTTGCACCTTAAGTAGCAAATGATTTCGTTGCTGGTCATCTAATTTCCAACTGATTCTATCATTTATTTTTACTCCTGCCTGATGCTTAACTTAAATGTAATATTCAACCTTTATTCTCAGATTAAAAAATTTCTTATTTTAGCTACATGATTTCAGTCAACTTAATTCCTCCTGGCATTGCATCTCTAAACACCTCAGACCCCACTCGACAAGTGTGTCATTGCCCACACCCCAGTTTATACAATTATTTGTGTTGGCAGGCAATAACTTGGAGAGTTCTAGTTTGGAAAAGTAACTAAGTAACAAGGTAGTATTGGAGTGTTATAGGGTCACGGAGAAGACCTTCAATGATCGATTATAGGTTTTAAATTTACCCTGGCTTTTAAAGGAATAAGGCACACTGTTTTATCTTTGCTACTTCTGTTTTTCTCTTTCTATTGCGATAGGTAGTAGTGAGGGAGGTGAGGGAGGGAGGGGAGGGAGGGAGGGAGGAGGGAGGGATGGGAGGGGGGAGAGGAGGGAGATAGGTGAGCGGAGGGAGGGGGGATGGGGGGGTAGGGAGTAGGGAGGGATTTTTATTAGGGCGTATGGACTGATTCTTAAGGTCTTTAGGACTTCCTAATTATCCTTCCTTACTTCCTTCTTCTTTCTTCTTTCTTTCTTTCTTTCTTTTCTTTCTTTCTTTCTTTCTTTTCTTTCATTCTTATCTTTCTTTCTCTTGTTCTTCTTTTCGTGTCTTTCTTTCTTTCTTTCTTTCTTTTCTTTCTTTTTTTTGTCTTTCCTGCTTCTCTTTCCCCCCTCTCTCTCTGCTTCTCTTTCTCTCTCTCCTCTCTTCCCCCCACCACCTCTCTTCCCCCACCCCTTGCCTTGACTTACTCAATTAACTTTCATCTTGATCTATTATGTTGTTGTAGACCCAGTTACAGTTGTTAAAGTACTGGGTCATCAGTTCTTAGGCCCTGGCAAGGTAGTGGGGAACGGTTCCCACATAACAGCCCATGTCGAGAGCTATATGCCTAAATTGGGAGGGACACCAGGGCCAAGACTCCCTGGGTTCATAGCCTAGATGCCTAAGGATGCAGTGTAGAACTTCCTTAGATCCCTTTGGAGATAAAATCTGCTCTAATACTTGGGAGAGGAAGTGAAAGTCTGAAGCTTTAGTATCTAGGAGGCAGGGATCAGAGAAAGTAGATTCAGAGGTAAGGAGAATTTGGGGGCTATACTTTCAAGAAAGTCATGGTCAGGACCCAGGAGGTATAAGTCATAAGGAGAGGTAGGGGTGCATGCATGGGCTACTGTTGAGTAGAGACTTGTGGTTGCACCATGACCTCAGGAGTTCAGGATGACAGCTTTCTGCCTCTAGTTGACCCTCAGCTTCCCCAGGAAAATTGTGAAAGTGGAAGCTTGTTCCAGGCAGATCAATGCTCCCAACCCAGAAGGGTGGGGGTTGTTAGAAAGCCTTTTCCCAGGAAGCCTCACACCTGAGTCTTTAGTTCAGCAGCCGTGCTAATTGTTTTTAACCGGCCAACAGGTGCCTGGTATTTCCTCCAATTCTAAGGAAGGATAGGACAGAATAGCAAGCAAAAGTGGTCCAATATTACTTATTGCTTTGGAGAATCCCCATACAAGGTAACCAGATGTTATGGGGTCTTTGTTCTTAGAGTTCCCAAGATGGTGGTGGGCCACTCCTAAGATGGGGCAGGCTCCCCCCAAGATGGCATCTTTTTTGTTCCCTGACCTGGGGTTCTTGGCCTCACAGATTCCAAGGAATGGAAACTTGGGCAATGCGATGAGTGTTATAGTTCTATTAGAAGCCGTGGGTCATGGGAGAAAACCATGGAACCCAGTGACTAGTGTTCAGCTCAATTAGGACAAACCCAGGCACTTAGCTGTGCGGGAACAATGGCCAGCCTTTAGCCCAATCAGGAGTGGCAACGGGCACCTCACTGGATCAGGAGCACAGTGGACACCCTGCTGGATCCGGAGGGGTGGAAGTCAGTGGCGGGTCTGTGACAGTAGCAAACAGCAGTGGTGGATGGTGAGCGAAAGCTCGGCTTGAGCCATAACAAACATGGATCAGAAGAGTGTGCAGCTGCAAGATTTAATAGAGTGAAAACAGAGTTCCCATACAATGGGAGGGGACCTAAAGGGGGTTGCCGCTCCCTGTCCTAATGCCTGGGTTTATATCCCAATCATTGTCCTTCCTCCTGTGCTGTCAGGCAATATATGATTTGACTATTTCTTTACCTCCTGCTTTAGCCTAATTTGTATTTTAGTGAGCCCTCTTTACTACCTGATTGGTTGGGTGTGAGCTGAGTTACAAGCCCTGTGTTTAAAGGTAGGTGCAGTCACCTATCCCAGCTAGGCTTAGGAATTCTTAGTCAGCCTAGGAAATCCAGCTAGGCATGTCTCTCAATATGAAAAGCATTTCAGGAAGAAAAATGAATACATTTAAATATTTTCATTTGAAAGAGCATGATAAAGTTGAGAAATGAAAAAGTAGCAGGTAGACAGAGGACAAAGTGAATATATGAAACCAGTTACAAAGGCAGGTGTCAGATTCTTCATAGTTGGCTAGGCCAAATTAAAGTTTGCCAGGTAAATAACTGATGAAATAAAAAAAGGATCAATCTATATTAAAGATTTCTTTAGCTGCAAGTGCACAAAAAATATTAGTGAATGGCTAAGTCATTAAGGTAGCTGCATGACTTGTCAAAAATCAGTCTGAACTTCTTAGTCCAGATTTGGTAAATGCCACAATTTTTCTCTTTTCTCTACTTAAAGGCTCAGCTCCCAAAAGGGTTCCATCCCTAATGTCTGAGTCAAGTTACCCCTCCTCTTTGATGTTCTCTTAGGTTTTCTTTGGCACATCTGTTAATGTACTTGCTTTACATTGCCTACTTTTGTTTCCACACATCACTCTTGCCTCCAATTCCATAATTTCTTTGAGGGCAAGGATTAGGTCTAACTAATTTATTTCAACAAGCCTAGAGTTTTTAAATAATTGGCATGCAGTTTTTTGAACTTAGTTCTCTCTTTTTTTTTTCTTTTAAGACTGACCCTTGCTCTTTCACCCAGGCTGGTGTGTGCAGTGGTGCAATCTCACCTCACTGCAACCTCTGCTTCCCAGGCTTGAGCAATTCTCCTGCCTCAGCCTCCCGAGTAGCTGGGATTATGGGCACCTACCCTCATGCCAGGCTAATTTTTGTATTTTTAGTAGAAATGGAGTTTCAACATGTTGGCCAGGCTGGTCTCGAACTCCTGACCTTGTGATCTGCCCTCTTCAGCCCCCCCAAAGTGGTGGGATTACAGGCATGAGCCATCAAGCCCAACCTGAACTTAGTTCTTAGATTAAAACATATGAAATGAAAAATACTCCCTACAATAAGAATAAAATTACCAATATTTAGGTGACTCAGGATCTCCTATATAGCCCTGAGATTCCTGCTCTATGATATGTACAACTTGTATCACTCTTGAGAATTGGTCATTTGTTAGAATAACCATGCCATGTTTGGATTAGATTAGAATACATGAGATTAGATTAGTTTAAATTAGATGGTATTGTTGAAGGGAAAGAAAATTGTCCTGGGAGAATCTGACTTAATCATGTAATCCCTAAAAATAGTGCAGATATTTCTAACAAAAGACATTCAAAGTAGAAGAAGAATTTGGTGTGATGGAGATTCTCCACTGCTGGCTTTAAAATGAAAAGAGTCATGTGGCAAGGAATGTGGGTAGCCTCTCAGAACTAAGGGCAACCCCTTGTAATAGCCAATGAGGAAATGAGGGTCTAGTTTAATTATGCCTAGTATTCCATTATTGGAACGCTAAGCATGTGGGTATTATTTCTATCCTGCTACGCAAGGTCATTGCCTAGGTCTGATGGCAAAAACTCAAAAAATTGAACCACAGACTTAAATGGATTAACAAACACAAGAAAATGAATTGGCCAAAATCAGTAAACTTGGAAGAACACTGTTAGTTTTAAATGAATATGCAGCCTAGATGACTGCTTGATTTTATTCTTATGAGACTGTGAGGAAAGAATCCGGGAACACTATGATCTTGTACATGAATGCCACTGAAGCAGCTAACTTTGTGGTAATTTGTTACACAGCAGTAAATACCAAATATCAATGTGGACCATTAGTGTCACCCACTAATATACAATCATCTAAAGATATAATCATCTTTAGTGTAAGTGAGTAACCAAAAATAAGAAAACCATGTAAGTATTAATGTATGTCTATATACCTGGAGCTTGGGTTGTGCTAAGAACTTTATGTGATATAACAAATATATCAACCAAATAAATGATATGACTTTCACAAAAAAAGTCTACCATATTGTAAAATCATGCCAAATTGAAGATTCAAGCTTAACAACAAATACACACAAACATACACATGTATGTATGTATGTAGATATATACATGTATACACACATACACACACATTTATATACACACAATGAGAATATACACCCACATACATATATGTAGGGAAAAGACCTGTATATATTATTCCCATATTTTTTTCATGTATGTGTGATATGTCTGGGAACATGTGTCAGTTAATATTTGGAGAAAAATAGCAAGCGATCCCTAAAGTGATGATTCATGGGTAAGAAACCAAACTTGATCCCTAAGGAAATGAAAGGAATTTTCATGTTTCAGAAATGGATCCTGAATTTATAAGGTTTTTAACTGGTAAAAATTTCAGTTAATTAAGAGAAAAGTAGCTGACCAATTCCTCATCACATATCTTCTCTATTGTTTTCTTTATCTCTGTGATTATTAGTCAAATTTTCCTGTCAAATTTGAAAAAAAATGATTCTAACTCAACTGGCACAATTGGAAGAGTTTGAAAATGTTTAGAATATAATCATAATCAAAAAGATCTATAAAAGGAAGGAGTTTTATCTATTTTGTTTATTGATGTATTTATAAATTTTATTATAGACTCTTGCATGTAAGGTGGCTGAATATTTACTGATTTAATGAATTAATGCAGAGAGAATGGAACTGTAAAGAGCAGTAAAAGTGCAGATAGAGTCTTTTACTATATCATTTTTTCCTGGGATTGTAAAGTTTGTCTCATTTCATATGTCATCCAAGATATCTTTATCAGTTTCCCAGGGTGCTAACATAGCCATGGAACTGTATTTTATGTGTATAGTCTTCCATAATCTTGACTTTTCCCCAGATGTAAATGGCCAATCTGACACCTTTCCTGCATTATGTATTTTCTAGAAGCTTTGATACTTTTGGTCAGGAATAAATATTAGGGATTTTCTGTGAGTATGACTTCTAGGCTTTCCTTCCCAGATATAGGTTTTGTTTTCAAGAATAAAATCTGTCCTCAGATGATTTGCAAATAAAAGAATTTTTTTTGCTTTACTTCTTGAAGTTCCAATAATACAACTATACCTTAATGCAGTATAAAATTTATAGCATTCTTGTAGTATAGTAACATACATATAGAAAAATTAAATCACTGCAGAAGTCGATGGAAGTCAGTGAAAGGTCTTCTGAAAAGAACAAATATATTTTTTTCCCAGATAGAAACTCATCTTCTACAAGGAAGTATTAAGTCTCTCCCTGTTGTTCCTCAATTAAACAGAGACCTGAAAATTATTTTCTAATTGGAAAGGATATTAAAAAGCATATATCAACAACTTCCTATTGCTTTACTAGTAAGAATAGGGATGATTTCAGAACATACAAAGTATAAATCTCAAGATAAAACTTAACAACGATAAAATTCTTTTTAAATATGGAAAGCATTACAAAAACATAAGTGACTGATACTTAATATCTACTGCATTACAATTTGAACCCACAGGTTCTGTCAGTAACAGCAAACAAGCCAGACTGTGAATTCTTGCAGTGGTAATTTCAACACTAAGCAATCTTGCACATGACTCATAAATCATTTCCAAAATCCACTGCATGCAGACACACAGAAAACATGACAAGAAATTCTAAACTGAAACTAACCATACTGTCAATATCTCTCCCACATGCTGCTCTTATACATATGGATGCAAGTACACGCCTCAGGAAGTACAACAAGAGCATGAAGTACTTTAATGAAAACAGCAAGATATCATTTCTATCCAATCTTAGCTGAGCTTAAGTTTTGGAAATAACTTCAGTAATTTTTTATGAGCTTGAACAATGAAACTTAATAGTCAATCCATTAATTGCATACAAATTACACATCTTTTTTTAACCAGAAAGAAAATCATATTTTAATACAATTAACATTGTATTTAAATTTTAAGAATTGAGAAGCATTATGTTAACTAATATTTAAAATAAAACAGCTTTGTTTAGAATATAGAATTTATTCCTACAGAATAACAGCAAATGACATTTGTCAAAATTTCTTTTTTATTGTGTTTTAATCTCTCTAAATAATTATAACTTGGTATAATGGATCTTCAACTTATAGCAGCATAGATTGAAACAGCCCTGTGCAGTTGAAATGTAAATAATATGTGTGCCTTTTCTCCCCACATTTTTCTCCCATAACCATCTGACATTTTGTAAATAATAAAAATATGCTATCAAATAAAAAGCACACTTAGTAGCATGGAAGGTAAAGCAAAAGTGGAATGAGAAACTTCACTTGAGCAATCAATACAACATTTAATTTTTGCTTACTCTGTTGGGATGCTTTAGTATGTTTTAATGATTCCAAACATCCAGGATTACAACCTCATAAACAGGATTTTTGCCTTTTTGTTTAATATTCATCTTATGTGAAATATGAAGAGCCATCTGAATAATCAGTGAATTTGCTTCTACAGGGCGGAAAGGGCTTGAGGAATGAAAATGGTGTTTCAAATGCAGAACCATTTCCCTACTATATGTAAGATATAGGTCTCCATTACATTTTATTAAGTGATGCATACATATTATCTAAGATTCATTTCTGACATTCAGAGACATCTTTACAGTTTGATTTGGACTAGTGTTAATTGTATATGCTTTCAATAAACATTATTTAGCATCAGTAAAAAAATAAGTTGATCAAAGTTACTATATGCCATTCACATGCTTATACTTTAATTGTAGCCAAAAAAATCAAAACATATCTGTCATACTTCTAGTATCAGTCAAATGAAGACTTTCTAAATTGTGTCTTTGAGCTGAAGACCTGCTTCTCTGGTCACTTGAGACTTACTATTAGTGTCACGTCTAGTATATAGTTCTCTAAAACTGGACCATGAAATGGTAGACTACTACAATGGTTACACAACATGAAACCATTTACCTTGTGATATTTTGCAAAAGTTAATTACAATGCCAAAGAAGAAACTTAAATAGAAAAGCTCTAAGTAATCAGAAGGAAAGAATAATTAATTTGTAGAGGGAAAAATGAAAGGGATATGAACATAGGAGAAAAAATTAAAAAAACAAGAGCTAGATTTTATACACACAGAAATCCACAAATGTGTGGTAATTAATTTGGGAGAGGGAAATAAATGACCAGATAATATGTTATGATAGAATGCTGGATATTGTGAAGTCAACAGTTCCTTTGAATACAGGTAGTCCTTTACATTGAACCATCAGATGCATTTTGATAGATCATTAATAGATTTATTTTAAACGTAACATCTTCCAATGAATATGTTGATTTTTGTTTTCAATTCATTTTGTAAGTTGTGTCAGAATAAAGAAGACTACTCAATGGGTAGCCTTTCTGAGAAACCTCATCCAGAAACTCCATCTCACCTTGAAGAGGAAACCAACTATATAACTTGCCTTTGTTGAAAAATAGCATTTACATGAACAAATTTTGGGGAATATATAAATGCAATAGAAAGTCAGATGCACATCAGAGAAATGCAAATCAAAACCACAATGAGATACCATCTCACACCAGTTAGAATGGCAATCATTAAGAAGTCAGGAAACAACCGGTGTTGGAGAGGATGTGGAGAAATAGGAACACTTTTACACTGTTGGTGGGATTGTAAAACTAGTTCAACCATTATGGAAAACAGTATGGCAATTCTCAAGATCTAGAACTAGATGTACCCTATGACCCAGCCATCCCACTACTGGGTATATACCCAAAGGATTATAAATTAGTCTACTACAAAGACACATGTACACGTATGTTTATTGCGGCACTATTCACAATAGCAAAGACTTGGAATCAACCAAATGTCCATCTGTGACAGACTGGATTAAGAAAATGTGGCACATATAACCATGGAATACTATGCAGCCATAAAAAGGATGAGTTTGCGTCCTTTGTAGGGACATGGATGCAGCTGGAAAACCATCATTCTTAGCAAACTATCACAAGACGAGAAAACCAAACACCGCATGTTCTCACTCATAGGTGGAACTGAACCATGAGATCACTTGACTCGGGAAGGGAACATCACACACTGGGGTCTATCATGGGGAGGGGGGAGGGGGGAGGAGGGAGGGATTGCATTGGGGAGTTATACATGATATAAATGATGATTGATTGGGTGCTGACGAGTTGATGGGTGCAGCACACCAACATGGCATAAGTATACATATGTAACAAACCTGCACGTTATGCCATGTACCCTAGAACTTAAAGTATAATAAAAATAAAAAATAAAAAAATTAAAAAAAATAAAACACAAACAAAAAAAAAAAAAAAAAAAAAAAAAAAAAAAACATTATCTACAACAGTTATGTGATAAAATTGTATTTACAAGCTGTTCTGTTTTATGGCTATGAATGTGTATAATAATCTCATTTATTATAGTTCTAATCTTTAAAATAAAAAATCACTGAATCATAAAGAAAGGCCAATATTTAATTAGAAATAAATGAGTTCTAAATCTTTAAAAAAAAAAAAAAAAAAAAAAAAAAAAAAAGAAAGTCAGATGCACAAAAACAGAACCAGAGTCGGTGCTAAATATATATATATATGTATATAGTTATATGTTATTATATTTAATTTTATATAATACAAACAAATATAATGTATAGCATATATAATTATATATTTTTATATATTTATAATGCATATACAATCATATTTCAATACATACAATTGTATATTTATATATTGATATATATGATTTTATATACATAATTGTTTATAAAATATACAGTTATAAATACATAATCATAAGATTGTATATACATTGTAACATATATGAGAATATATAATTATATATATGCTATACATAATCATATCTGTATATATAATTATATACTATGTAATCCATGGACTATATGACCTTGAATTAACAAAAAACAAACACTAGTGAGTAAATATAATTTGAGTTCAAATTGTATCATTGGCAGATCCTACTTCTTAGTAAATATGTCCACATGAATAACTGTCAAAATCTACTTTTCTACATAGGACTCTCCTCACCCACATTTGTATCTTTTGCTGTTGCTACTGTGTTACGAACATCTCAAAGGGCAAGCTGCTGGTAACTTTATCATTGATTTGCAATACCTATCACAGTAATTGGCACAGGTGGATATAGTCAGATTTATTTTTAAATACTTTGAAATGGTTTGATGACATGTAAAAAGCTGTATATATTTAATGTATACAGATTGATGCATTTGGGGATACGTATACACTCAAGAAACTATTGCCACTATCGAGGTCATAAAATTTAATTGAACTGAGTTTCAAGAGATAACAGCTAGTTACAGTTACTGATGTGATAGAGAAGAATAATTAAGAGAAAAATGCCTATGCCAAGATTTTTCACTCATTAATCTTCCAAACTTACTCATGTTTCCCTGTGTATGAGTTTAATTTATAATAAATACAGATTTTCTAAACTTATTTAAGGTGAATATTTAAATAAAATGATATGTTTTAATATTTATATAGTTTCGAGATAAATTCACGTACATAAAATTCACTATTTTATTTTAGAGTGTATAACTGAGCATTTTGTAGTATTTTAAAAATGTTTTACAGTCAATGCTACTATATATTTCTAGAACATTTCCATCACCCCCAAAAGTAAGGTTGGATCTCCAGCTTCCGTTTCCCCATCCTTGAGCAGCTACTAATTTACTGTCCGTGTCTACAGATTTGCCTATCCTAGACATTGCATATAATCATTCAGTCTGTGACTTCTGAGTCTGGATTATTTAACTTAGCATGTTTTCCAAATTCATCCATGTTATAGCATATATCACTACTCTATTCCATTTTATGTGGTTGAATGCTAGTCTGCTGCATTGGTATATGATATTTTAGTTAGCTATTCATCAGATAATGAACCTTTGGGTTGTTTCCATTGTTTGGCTGTTATGAATTATGCTGCTATGAACATTTATGAGCAAGTTTTTGTATGACTATGTGCTGTCAATTACTTATATATAATTAGGTATAGAAATGTTGTATCACAAGGTAACTCTAAGTTAAGTTCTTAGATAAACAGTTTTCCAAAGTGATGGTGCCCATTTATATTTCCACCCTCTTAGAATGTATGAAGATTCCAATTTCTCTACATTCTTGTCAACATTGTTTTCCATTTTGCTTGTCATTACAACTAGTCAGGTGTATGTGAAGTGCTTTTTCATTGTGGTTTTGATTTGAAGTCCTCTAATGACTGATGAGGTTGAGTGTCTTCCCCTATCCTTATTGGCCATTAATATACCTTTTTTTGGAGAAATATCTATTCAAATATTTGCTCCTTTTTAAATTCAGTTGCTTGTCTTTTCGTTCCTGAGTTAAATTTTAATTTTAATTATGAATTTGTGGTAAATCTCAATATCAACTGATAAAGTAAACATAATGGGATGAAAGATTATAAGAATAAGCTTCAGAGCAGGTATTCTTATATTCATTTTTTGTAGTCTACAATTGATCAAAAGACCTTTTATAAGAAAATAGCTTGGAAGATCCATAATTCTCTTGATAATGTGTACCTTATTAAAAGTCTCCCTCAAAATGGGAGTGTTGTTTCTCTGCTGGTAGTTTCCAAGTACCTAGAACCATATTACATTACTATGTTTACTTCTAGACCAAGAAATCATTACAGATCACCTCAGACCAATGCAATATGCATATTAGGCTCTTTCTGGCCTGTATGTCTTTTTCATCAGTATTTCATCACTAATTCAATATAGTATACAGTGCTAATTCTTTGCAATAACATTTATGTGATTTTCTCTATTAAATGTTCAAAGAGAACTTGGATCTTGGCCTCCATAGTAAGGATTCTGTGATTCATGTCTCATGCTTGCGTATACATTTTCACTCTTTTATTTAAGCCCTCACTTTCTTTATCATATTTATTTCCCTTTCCACTGAGCATTTACAGAGCATAAATTCTGTCCACACTTAAAATGGTAGTCCCTTGATCCCATATTCTTCTCCAACACTGTTTCATTTTTCTGCTCCCCATCACAGGAAAATATTAGTGAACTATCAGGTAGCTATAAGTGTGACCTCGATTTTATAGCTCCCTCTTTTTCTCTTACCCATATTATCAGGGTTTTATTCCCATCATCCAAAAAAAGATGTTTTAAAGTCACTGATAAACTACTCCTTTTCAAATCCTGTAGCTAACTACTTGACATTGTATTGTGTGAAACATGACATATAGTTAGCAATTCTCTTATGTCAGAGACTTTCTATTCTTTATGTTTCTGTGATAACTCATCCCCTTTCCTTTCTAACCTTCCTCAATGTTCAGTTGGCCAGTTCTTTCAATTATTTTCTATATATTCTTCCTTAAACTAATGTTTTATTTCTTCATTATGCTTACTTTTATCTGAAATATTTTATAAAAGAATTGATTATTTTGCTTCCAGGTCAACTTTCACTAGTGATATAGGGCAATACATATAAATGTGATGAGACCAGCTCCGACGGGGAGACCCCAACCCAGCTGTGCTACAGGAATTAAAGACACACACACAGAAATATAGAGGTGTGGAGTGGGAAATCAGGGGTCTCACAGCTTTCAGAGCTGAGAGTCTCAAACAGAGATTTACTCACGTATTTATTGACAGCAAATCAGTGATAAGCATTGTTTTTATAGACTGTAGATTAACTAAAAGTATTCCTTATGGGAAATAAAGGGATGGGTTTGGCTAGTTATCTGCAGCAGGAGCATGTCCTTAAGGAACAGATCGCTCATGCTATTGTTTGTGGTTTAAGAATGCCTTTAAGTGGTTTTCTGCCCTGGGCGGGCCAGGTGTTCATTGCCCTCATACCGGTAAACCCACAAGCTTCCAGTGTGGACATCATGGCCAACATGAACATTTCACAGTGCTGCAGAGGTTTTGTTTATGGCCAGTTTTGGGGCCAGTTTATGGCCAGATTTTGGGGGGCCTGTTCCCAACATAAATATATCTATATAAAGTATATGCTTAGTTGGAAGCTTTGTGGAGCTCATTCAAGATTCTTTCCCATAGTCATCCATGAGAGTATTATACATAGATAAAGTCCCAAAATAACACTCAATCTAAATTTCTAAGAGTCAGCTCAGTGAGTGTCAGAGGACTGAATCTACCTTACTTGAAAGCTCAAAAGTTAGCCTGCCAATGTTTTATATAACATATAGTAAAAGAAGACTCCATACCCCTGGATCTGGACACAGGCTGTTTCTTACAACAAAAGTAGCAGTCAGAGTAGTATCTTAGCGCTGCTTCCCTATATCTCAATCCTCACAGGGCCGCTCAAATAAAGGTGGTTTTGTGTTGCCTAAGCATATGATTCTGAATTTTAGAAGGCTGAGTTTTTTTATAGTCTGTTTATACATGTTCTCATCCTTTCTCCAAAATAAAAGATTCCTTACTAAGCAAATTTCCTCTGAGCAATTGGTTTATTTCGTGGAGTGTAAGTATAAGTCTCCAGAAAAGGGAGGGAGCTAGTTATTATATTTCCAAATCTTTTCAGAGGTTTCTGTATTTAGGCAGACGCTATCTCCATCTTCTAAGATACATTTGGTATTCAAACATGCCCTTTGTTTAAAAGACCTTGACTACACAGAAAAGTGAAATAGCCAAAGGAAATGTTTTCCCAACCAATTAATTCCTGGTTTCCACAAGGTTCAAGTCCTTGGTGAAATTCCACATGTTATCACTTCATCGGGCTCTCTGATTAATCTAACACCAATTAATATAAAATCCATTTGGTTTCTGTTTGTAGCACCTAATTAAAGCTACTGTCAGTAAGACTTTGGGCATAGAAAGCGACCAACCTGCAGTATTGCACTTAAGTATGCTTCTCAGGACCCTGATCTAACTAGCCAAATAAATCATGTTTTTTGGCTATTTTATTTTTATTAGAAAGTCAGGTGGCTTTATTTTTTAGTATGTTAACTATTCTACCTATTTTAAGCATTATTGAAGATACAGCAGCATACATTAGCACTGATTCTGTCTTGGCTTCCAAGAAGGAATTCTAGGAGAATTCAATCATCTGTAGGAACCCTGAGCAATGAGCTGAAGCTAATCTTATTGTGTCCCAGTGCTAAGATAATGTCACTGATCACTACAGGTAAAATTAGGGGCACATTTGTATCACCTTTTTAATTGAATCACTAACATGATAGGTAAAATTTCCCACATGATATGCCTAAATAATGAGTTGATTTTCTCTCCAGGAAGCTCACCTGAGTAACTGAAGGAAACCTTATTTTAGAGAGAGCTCTGTAGTCATCGAAGTAATATATGAATTACCAGTGGTGTTTCCTTAAATATTCTCATAGCCAAGCCAAAGGTACAAGTCACCATGTTATTGAGAAGGCAGGACAATAACTGGCCTCCACATAAGAAGTATAAGTCAAATGGCACAGATGTTGTCTCTGAAAACAATTATTGTTTATACTTTTGGAACCAGTCAGTGGAGCATATATCAATAAGGGGCAAAAGTTGACAGTGGCTTCAATGTGAAATGTTATGGAGCATGCTAGCTGGTTGGGGAGACTTAGGGTTCTCAGGTCAGCCTGAGTAACTGAGTCTAATTCTTGTTTTGGGAGAAAGTGCCTGAGGAAAATCAGTCCAGTGGGTCCTGTTTGTTGACCTCAATAGTAGGGTGATATTCCTCATTTGAATAGAATCAATACAAGGAAGCATCTAGAGATGTTATGCCTAAGACGAAAAAAGCTGCGGACATCTACTGTGGTCTCATTACCAGACCTGACTAATGAGATAGAATACTCAGCAATAGATTAAACTCAGATGCACCATGAGACTTTGAGAAAGTTGCCTGAAGGCATCTTCCTGTGGGATGAAGCCTTCGGGGACAGATATAAAATATAGAAATTACTAATACTATCCATACTCCCACATACCCCTTCCAGGAATCTAATGCAATCCCTCCCCAGACACCTTGGGATTCTCTCTCCAATTGCCTGAAATCTGGATGCTCTATCACAAGAAGGACACCTTATATCAGTGATCCCCTAATATCAACAAACAGTTTTATCTGGAAGAGTCAAGGGCAAGAGGGAAACATCATTTTTAAAAAACTTGATTAGGATTAAGTTGGAATCTCTAAAGACTCCTCTTTTCTAGGATGCCATCCAGAAAGTTTGCCCAGCAGAAGGTGTGGATGAAGTTAGAAGAAAGAATGGTGCTCAGGAAGGCCAAGAAAAATCTTCAAATTTTAATGCTGGTCCATGTAGCTCCTATAATTTCCCACCCTCTTGTATTTGCCATTATTCTTTAAGAAGCATAAGTGACACCATTTTTTTTTGTTGTTTTTGGAGAACAGTTGCACTTAATAACCACACTGCCTTAATAAGTGAGGTGTGTAGCCTTGGAGAAGGTGAAAGCAAAGGAGTCAGATAATTGGTTCATTGTTGAGAAACTTTTCCATAAATGCAAATAGCCAGGAAACCTAAACACATAGTATGGATTTTCCCAAAGTCAAAATGCAACAGTGGTGAAGCACTAACTGTGGTATGACCAGAGTTAGCTTATCAGAAACCTGAAAAAGTCAAAACGCAACAGTGGTAAAGCAGCACAAATAGCTTCAACATAGAGGTAAGTCTGATATCGTAGTTAACCCAGTTGGGTGAGCAGGGAACCACAATCTATATAATGTGGTCTCCCCCATCAAAGGACAAACAGGTCCCTCAATTTTCTTCTTTAGTTTGCTTTCTGTTGCTTATAACAGAATGCCTGAAACTAGATAATTTCTTAAGAAAATAAGCTTATTTCTTACAGTTATAGAGGCTGAGAAGTTTGAGGTCAAGAGGTCAAATCTGGTAAGTGTCTTTTTGCTGATGGGTACTCTGCAGAGTCCCTACAGTACAGGGATTCACATGGTGAGAGGCTTGGACAGTCTGGTTCAGATCTCTCTTCCCCTTCTTACACAGCTATCAGTCCCACTCCCATGACAAACTACTAATCCATGAACTCATTATTTCATTAGTCTCTGAATGGATTAACCCAGTCGTGAGGGCTGAGCCCTCATCAATCACCTCTTAATGGCCCTGCCACCTTGATTACTAAATTTCTACATGGGTATTGGAGGTAACAATGTTCAAATTATATCGTCTTACCCTGGGCCACCTAAAACTCATATCCTTCTCTCATACAAATGCATTTATTCCAAACCCATAGCCCTGAAGTCTCAACTTGTTTCATCACCAACTCAACAGCCCACAGTCCAGAGTCTCATCTGTGAGCCTGTGAAATCAAAACATCTTATTCACCTCCAGGATACAATGGTTGTACAGGCATAAGGTAGACATCCCTATTCCAAAATAAAGAAATAGGCAAAAAGAAAGATAATAGGCCCCAAGCAAATCCAAAACCCAGTAGGACATAAATTAAATCTTAAAGCTGGAGAATAATATATTTGACACTGTGTACCACCTCCTGGATATACTGGGGTGGGGATTAGGCTCCCAAGGCCTCAGGCAGCCCCACCCCTATGGCTTTGCTGGGCGAAGTGCATATGTCTACTCACAAGTGTTGAAGTCCAGTGCCTGAAGTTTTCCCAGGCAAGTCTGGCATGCTGCCAGTGATTCCACAGTTTCGTGGTTCCAGTGGCAGTCCCATTCCCAGGGCTCGTAGGCTTTGCCTTAGTAGGGACTCACTGTGGTGGCCTCAAATAATTAAATTTGTACCCTGAAGGAAAAAAAATTATGTTGTTTGGACCATGCATCATTTTCCATTCTATTTGCCACATTACAGTTAGTCTCATTCAAATGCAAAAGAGGCTGCCCTTTAAGCGTAAAATGAAAACCTAAAGGTAATTTCATAGCTTCAAAATGAGCAAAAAAATAACCCACACACTAAGTACCTACTATCATCTCCCAAAGATCATTTCTCCAGTTATGGACCGGTTTAAAATCACACTACTGTAAATATGAACACAAACGGAAGGCAAATTATTATGGTCACATACAGGTAGAAGAACAAAGGATGAAGAACAAAGAAATAAACAATATTCATAGATAAACTATAGAGAGATGACAATGACATTTACATAGTAGCAAGTGTTTGTTTTAAATATATATATGCTCACACACCTATTAACATATATATATATATATATATATATATATATATACATGAATATAACTTGATGATTTTATTTCTGAAAATGTGGACGCATAGCAAATAATTGGAAAAAATAATTAAAACATATTTAATTTTCCCAGCCATCCAGATTCTGTCTTTTATTGAATGCAATGGAGAGTAACGTGAATACTTTCAGAATGAGATAAATATAGGTAATGCATTTAATAACATGTACTGTCTTAAACATCAACTGTTACAAAAATTAACTGGGCTTCATAGAAAATAAGCTATGTTACTAATACAAACATGTTCTCTTATCTCTTTGTTAAAAACTTTCCATTTTTTCCAAATATTTGACATTTAGAAATGTTATTTTTATTGTCTTACTTTGTCATTTATGATTATGATGCATACACTACTTAATTTTCTATTCAGTAGGAAAGCCCATTCTTCAATAGAACATTAATATATAATAGCCTAAGAGAGAAAAATCAGGTATTTAAACCACCTGTCTGAATTATAAATGAAAATGATGTGCTACAAGAAATAGGCCTAATGTTTTATAGCACAGCATGTAAGTTAGTATGAAAAATGGTGTTATACCTAGAAAAAAATTATCATGAATTGTAAAAACATACTATTAATATCCTACTGCAGGTAATGTGTTTCAACTTTAGTACTAGAAAATATACCATAAAAAGTGAAACTTTGCTATATCACCACAGGAATTAATATACTTGCAATGAAAATGTAATTTCTAAACAGTCAAATGTGTGAGGCTTTGAGGGGATTATTTTCGTTATACACGTATATAGCTTACATTTCAGAAAATAAAGGCATTTTTTAAAATGTGCACAATTTTAAAGTTTAGCAAATACAATTTTTCTTGGTCAGAATCTTGAAAGAACTCTTATGGTCATATATAGTTTATATGACACTAGATATAGACATTTACTAATAGGAAAAAGTGAGGGCTTTCTTCTATTTATTTTTAATTCTTCATAATTAATTTTTATGATTCTATATGTATATTCAATCTCTGGAACCTTGATAAATAGCTTGAGACCTTTTAAAAAACATACTGCTGGAGGAATTGTAAAATCTGACTACTTAGCGCTCTCCTGAATTATGAAACTAAAGAATTTCAGTAGGGCTTCAAAGCATTATTTGACTAAGTCTTGTTCAACTTCTCTTTCTTCAGTGCAATTTAGGCAATACTTGGTTTGGATATAAACGTGTCCATAAAGAAATTATTTACTTACCCTGATTATCATTAACCTTCAATTGCCATTATGTTATTCAGTAGCATGAGCTTAAATTAACATAATATGTCAGTGAATGTGGCATTTTATTCTAATTTTAAATTGTAATGCATCAGACTTTGGTATACAGCAGTTTTAAAGAATACCCCAAAATAGGGAATGAATGAAAGTGATTATTTGAGTTTACTTGAGAAAATGTTTGAGATCATCTGGAACCTAAAGAACACTCATGAAAACAAATGAGCTAGGTAATAAATGCTGGAAAATTTGGGAAACGAACAAAAATATTGTTCATTTTTTAAAACCAATGTAACCCTGATATCAGAAATTAACAAATTAAATTAAACACATTTATTAAAAACATGTAAAAATGAGGGACAAAAAGAGTAAATTTACAGAAATACATGACATAAAAATATACACACAAAAATTCTTACTATAAAACAGTGATTCAAATTCAATCATATATTTCACATATAATTAACAAAAATGATGTAGATTTATTCTGAGATAAAAAGGACGCTTTATTAATAGGTAATGCCTATGAAACAAACAAAACCAGTCGTTCAAGCAAGAAGATAAATACATTTCAAGGAGAGACTCAGTAAAATTTAATATCAGCTTCCAATTTAAAAGAAACTTTAAAATGGAAATATAATGGTGATTCATAATAAATATATCTCAAGAGAATATTCAATAACGCTTTCTTCTTTAAATATGAAGAGAAAGATTTTCAGTAACATTATTATAGTTTGGTATTATTGGAAACGGCCAGAATAATTTATAAACAGTAATAGAAGAGTCATAACTACTGAAACAAGAAAGGTTACCATGTTTTACAAGCCACATAATTGCAAATTTTGACTATACAAAACATAAAATGATGCACTTTTTTATTTTTTTAATTTTTACATTATATATTATATATATATAGAGAGAGAGAGAGAGAGAGATGGAGTCTCGCTCTGTTGCCCAGGTTGGAGTGCACTAGCACTATCTAGGCTCACTGCAACTTTCACCTCCAGGCATCAAGCGATTCTCCTGACTCAGTCTCCCAAGTAGCTGGGATTACAGGCATATGCCACCATGCCAGGCAAATTTTTGTATTTTTAGTAGAGACAGGGTTTCGCCACGTTGGCCAGGCTGGTCTTGAACTCCTCGCCTCAAATGATCTGCCCACCTCAGCCTCCCAAAGTGCTGGGATTACAGGCATGAGCCACTGTGCCTGGCTTTATTTTATTTTTAATTGATGAGGAATAATTGCATGTATCTACGGAGTACAATGTGGTGTTTCAATACTTATGTACACTGTGAAATGATAAAATCAGACTAGCATATCTACATCTCAAATATTTATCATTTATTTTGATGAGAACATTTAGAATCCTATTCTTTAGCTGTTTTGAAATATATAACATATTATTACTAATTGTAATCAAATAGCTTTGCAATAGATCATCAGAACTTACTAACTTATCTAACTGAATCTTTGTGCTCTTTGACTTATGTCCCTTCTTTCTCCATCCACCCCTCACATCAGCCTCTGGTTACCACCATTTTACTCTCAGCTTCATGACTTTCACTTTTTTAGATTCCACATATGAATGAGATCACATGGTATTATTATCTCTGTGCCTGGTATATTTCACTTAGCTTGTTTTTTGTTACAACCATTTTGCAAAACAATAAGGAGGTTCATCACAAACCTAAAAACTGAACTACCATATGTTCCAGCAATCCTGCTTCTGGGTATATATCCAAAGGAATTAAATCAGTATGTTGAAGAGTTATTTGTATTCCCATGTTCATTGCAGCCTGTCCACAATAGCCAAGACATGAAAACAATTGAAGTGCCCACCAATGTATTCAGGAATTTAAGAAAATGGTAACATTTTAAAATCTACTTTTTCTAATAATAACTAAGATAAATATATTCAAATAAACTCAAATAGCATACAAGGTAACTACACTAATTTGAGTTTGTCTGCACATATTACAAGTGCCATCATTCACAGTCTACATCTCACTGCTTCTAATAACAGTTCCTCATCCTATGGCTATAGGAATAGAGTAGTGATCTTAGCAGGGCCAACAAAACATTCCTCCTTGCCTGCTGAAATATAGTTTATAGTCAAAAAGTAAATATCTCCTGATCCAAGGTAAATAAATAGGACTTTCTGTAATATTTTGAACATGGTAACATAAATAACAGTTATATGATGTCAACTTGAACCACCTATGTTCACATGCTCATTATTGGGAAAATGTCCTTCTGCAGTAGAAAAAGCAAGACAGACAGAAAAGTAGAGGGAAATAATGGAGCAGGAGTAGGATTGAAAAAGAAAAAGAGGAGAGAGTGAACAATCTAGCCAGGGAGTTCAAAATCCCAATTATAAAAAACATGGACTTTGGATATGCTCTGGTGCCTAACGTTTATTTTATCCTGTAACTTAGCTCAAGATTGCCCATTAAATTCTCCTCTGTTTATTTATTTATTTATTTTTGTGTTAATAGCTGACTTGCTTTTATTCCAATTGTTACTGTCGAGTCCTGGAACATTCTACACATGGTGAAATGAGACAGAAAAATAAAGAGAAAGGGAGAGAGAAAGAGATCATAATCAATTATCTTTTTATCACATACCTGTGTTTTACTGTTAAAAATGAAAACAAGTTATAAAATACAATGTAGAAAAATGTATATGAATAAAATAGCCATGAGGATGATTCAAAACAATGAAGGTGGAGTTTACATGTAAAGTAGGAAGCAGGAAAATGGATTTGCAAGTTAACATGAACTTTCCGTTTTATATCTTCTTAAGTTATGTGGTGAAAACATGGATGTTTAATGTTATTCTCCAAAGCTATGGAGCTAAATAACTTTTTTGAAAAACTGGAAAAATATACAAAATATTAACACAGTATTTTAATATACCTAAGAATACATTTGCTAAGATAAACACCTAAGAAAAATAACACTGTGAATGACTGGGGTAGGGATTCTGTGATTTGAGTAAACTGTGTGATAGTTCTCAACTTTCAGATATTCTGGACCTGAATGATACAACTTTTAAAGCTTTTTCTGCCCATATATGTGCACAATGCAGGGATTTGAGCTGCTTTTGAATAAAAGCCAAAAGATACCGGAGGGGAGTAAACCACAAAACACACCACAAGATTGTTGGTATTTCCAACTTTTCCTCTCACAAATTTCCTTCTACAATTTTCTTTTCACACCTCTCAGATAGCTCTCCCTAAATTCTGCCCAGGAACTTTAGTTGAAGTTATTGACAGAGATAGAACTGGATTTTTTCCCATTGTAGTGGTTTAAATACGCTATTCTCTGGTGACTGATAATGATGAACAAAAACTTTGTTTCCTCATCTGTTCATTCACGGTTGAGACCAAACAAGGCATCCATGCTTTGCTTTCTTGTATCAAGTTGCATACACTTGCTATAGACTAGATTTTTAAAAACCATAATGAAGAAAATCCATTCCTTCACCTCCTTTTAGTGACAGTGTCCAAGTCTTATTATGCAGCTGTGTAACTCAATAGACCAACATTAATCTGCTTAAATAGATAAAATTCTTCAAACTCTTAATAAAAGAATGAATGCAAGTATAAAATAGGATTTTGAAAACTTCTACCTAACAGGGAGAGCACCTCTAATCATTATGTATCTGTAAATATCATCATTACATTAGTTAGCACTGATTTATTCATTAATTGTTCATATATATGCTCAATGTTAGAAGGGGAAAATAAAGTATCTCATACTTTCTGCTCTGACCAATTTGGAGATATGATGTGAATAAGATTCAAGCAATATATATGTCAGTGTTATAAGAATATAATTATTCAAGTTATTCTTAGTTAATTTTAACTAATTTAGCTTAAAGTGATGATATTTTAAATGATTTTAAAATAAGATACTGCTAAACTTCTAGGACACAGTTATCTACCAATATCATTGATGATATAATAGGTGCACTGGGACTAAGAACATCCAAAGCAGCATTTGGATATTGTTAACAACTTAATTTAATCAAGTAACTAGTTTTTCTGATGCATAGTGGAAAATAATATTTTAGCTAAATGTGTGCTTTTCAACTAGTACTTTGTGTACCATACAGATATATTAAAAATAACATCTCAGAGATCATAACAGGATCTCAGCTAAACCCAATATTAAATTTGATTTACACAAGAAAGATTTATCTAATCCACTAGAAATTTTATGTTTACATGACAACCTTTTTTTTTTCCCCTTTTGGTTCCTGTTCTCATCTACAGTGCTTTTCCAGGAGGCTTGAGGATTGTGGGCTATTTTGTGGCATGGCACACTCATTTTCAATGGTATCTTCATGTCAAGAATGGAAGGAAACACAGCTACACAGTGTAAAAACCATACCTTCTCAGATCCCACTTCCTGAGCCTTTTACAATGTCATATTTGCCTTTCTGCCTCTCAGAAAGCAGAGCATTTTTATTTTCAACTCAACTGCTCATTTTTCAATTTCTACATCCAACTCAGCCAACCAACTTGTGACCCTGTCTGCTGCTGACAGCTGGGTTACACTGTTGAGAATTTATTTCAGGGAGTTTGAAACTTTTCCCTTATCTGATTTGCTGATTTTAGTTAAACATGGAAAGATGTCTTATGAAATCTGATGCCAAATTCTCAGATGCTAGTATTTAAGAATTCACTTGGAACTCCATTGTTATTGATAGCATTGATTTATCACTATGCAGACATTTTGTGTGTAGAAATTGAAATAAATATGAAAGCATTTTATGTATTATGGTACCTGTAGTCTTTTGCTTTAGGCATAGAAGGATGGGGAACGCCCATGAAAACAGAACTAAAGTTTATACTTTGCACTTTCAAAAGAAGTCAAATGTGATTCAAAATAGTTTGCATATTATATAGTTATTAATAATCATTAAAGGTAAAACATGTTTATATAATACATTTTAGAAGATACAGGAGAATTTAATGTTCATAACTAGCCATTTTTACTCATGTTTTTAGTTTACACATTTTTCAGTTCCTACTAGTCAACAATTAAAATCTGATGTAAAAAATAAAATAACATAAAAAATAAAATTCCACATTTCCAGTATAATTATTTGAGATAAAATAAGCAGGGATGAGGAGAAAGTACCATCACCATAGTAACATCAAAATTTATCAAATAAAGCCATTTTCCAAATTCCCTATTTCCTAAAGAGCAAAAACAGAACATGGCTCTTTGTGTACTATAGTCACTTACACTGACTGTGTCTTATTTTATATTCTATCTTTTTTTTTTTTTTTTTTAAGACGGAGTCTCACCTTGTTGCCCAGGCTGGAGTGCAGTGGTGCGATCTCGGCTCACTGCAGCCTCCACCTCCCAGGGTCAAGTGATACTCCTGTCTCAGCCTCCCGAGTAGCTGAGACTACAGGCATCTACCACCACATCTGGCTGATTTTTTGTATTTTTAGTAGAGACGGGGTTTCACCATATTGGACAGACTGGTCTTGATCTCCTGACCTCAGGTGATCAACCCGCCTCCACCTACAATTACGATTTCTGTCCATATTATGTTCCAAAAATCTCCTTTGCACAAATTTAATTATTCAATGTAATTTTTTGAATATTCACTGTGTCAGTTACTGATACTAAAACACAAACAATCTAATTCCAGTCCTCAAGGAGCTTATATAACAGAAGTGGATGAAGAAAAATACAATAGCACATTTCTATCATTACTATTATTATATAAATGAAAATGAAAGGTGATTTCATAATAAATGGTTGTTTATAGAATAAAAATATTAGGCATACCTAGCAGAATTGGTATGGAAATGAATCTGGATGGAAGAGCAGGCTCAGATCGTGGGGGACTGGTATATCATGCTAAGGAGTTTAAAATATTACCTGTGATGAAGTGAACCCCTGATATACTTTTTATAATAAGTAAATAGTACGAAAATAATTTTGAAATTGTTAAAAAGAGTCCACCTAATGACAGAGTGGAAGTCAGATACATGGCTTAAACTTCTGCACTACAAGCAGATACGGTGTTTAGAAGACTGGAATATCATTGCTAGAATCCAGAACATAATGGGTGAAGATGACTTGTGTTTCTTTGGCTTGAACACCGAACTAATGGTGATTTTCAATATGGTAATGGATTTTGAAGATGAGTTAGTATGCAATAAAATGTAATTCATTTGGATAGATGTGAGACACCCACAAATAGTTGTTAATGAATTTTGATATGTGGACATTAAATGTAGGGCAGAAGACAGGAATGGAGTTAAGATTAGATGTTATAATTTTAATGTAGCATTTGAGTTGACTGAAGTGAGTATACGTGTGTGTGCGTGTGTGTGTGTGTGTATATATAAAATGAGAAGAAAAGAGAAGAATCTAAGAAAGACACCAAGCTTTAAGCTAAAAATAAGAGATAAAGGTCTTTGCAAAAAAGTGAAAAAATAGTGTTCAAGAAAACAAACTAAGAACAAAGGCAAGGAGAATTCTAGAGAGAATGTTAAAGATATTTTAAAGAAAACTGTAGTCACTAATTGGAAATGTTGCAGGGGATATAATTAATGTGACCACTGAACATGTTAATTATTTTTAATAGGAGGCTGTTAATAACTTTTGTGTCTATGATTACAATGTTCTGAGGGCAGAAGCCAAATCCTAGTGCAATTGAAGGACTAATTTTGGGTAAGCGATTAAAAATGCAAATGTAGACTACCCTATATATTCATTTTTTTGAAAGGAAGAGGCTAAGGATGTTAGCTAAATGAAAATACAGTATAAGGAAAGGGTATTTTAGGTTAAAAAAAACCTGAATGTGTTTGAAAGACGCAGCAAAAAAGTCATTTGAAAGAACAAGTTCAGCATTAGTAAAAAAACATTTTTATGAAAAAAATTTTGAATTTTTTATGGGAGTATTGATGATAGGGGAAATAGCACAGTGGTAGGTATTACTCTGTTTGCTTGAAACCTAAAGAAAAAATGTACTTCTCTGAGATTGTAGGAGAGAGGTAAGGTGGAGTTGACCCAGGATCATGTAAGACATTTTGTGTGGGAATATGAAGACCCCAGGACTGGAATTAGATGGTGTTTGTCTTTTAGTATCAGTAACTGACACAGTAAATATTCAAAAAACTAAATTGAATAATTAAATTTTGTACAGAGGAGACTTTTGGAACATAATAAATCTAAATAGTGTATATAAACTATTTTCATATATGTGTGGCTTTCTCCCATATGTCTTAGTAGCCATAAGTGTTGAAGCAGACACAACACACAATAATGCAGTTATAGACTGGAGTGGAGAAAAAGATTATGGAATGATATTATTACTGATGCCTTTAAAAGAATAGTTGAAAATATGCTTTATGGGACTTAGTTTGGATTCATAAGAAAAATGTAGAGGAATAGTGGTTATATACTAGGATTAGAAAAAATTTTAGAAACAGGGGTATCATTAAAACGAAAATGAAAAAATACTTTTTATCATTTAGAGGAAGAAGTACGCATGGTTCAGGGTGCACATAATAGATTGTTGGGAGTTTGCAATTGTGTATTTTTAAGCACTTCAAATATGGCCAAGGGTCAAAATGAAGTATCGAAATAGAGTAGCAGAATTAGAAGAGAAATGAAAAACATTGGAAGGTAAAATTTCCAAGGACTCCTATCTTTTGTATTTTACTTTATAGTTAGCATGTTTTCTGAAGTTGCTTTGGATTACAATGGCGGTAGAGGTGTAAATATGAGGCACATGCAAACGTTTTCAATAACAGGTTGATAGCCTATGGGCAACATCAGATGGTAATAGTCAAACATCAAAAACAAAAATTAAAATACACACAAAAAAGTATTAATTATAAGATCAAAGATGTCATTAGAATTAAATTGGTTTGGCTGTAAACTCCACTTTCACCACTTGATGATTATGAAACCCTAAATGAATAATCCTCTCTGAATCAAAAATATATCTTAACCATCAAGAAAATTTCTACACAAACAAAATTGTGTCTTTTTCCTAAGGGTCATAAATAAAGTATAACAAAGACAAAGAAACTCTCAACTCAAACAATTTTGGATTATAATATCTACTTTAATATAATAGTATGAATATGTATAAAATCTAGGAAAACAATGTCCTTCCTTGTGGAGGTACATTAGATGGCATTCATATTTCTGGAATTACTTATAAAAATTATACATAACTAAAACATTTTGTATATTTTCATTCCTTTTAAGACATTTATAATCCATATAGAAGGAAGAAAATAGAAGAGCAGAAATCAAGAAAAAAATACAGTAATTGGACATTAGAGACAATATTAAAAAGCAGAAGTTTGTTGATTAAGCTGGTTTGTTACATGCAAACAATAATTACAATTCAATATATTTTAAGAGTTGAACAATTAAATGGGCATATAATATGATACAGAACAAACATGATAAAATTCAACATCTAATCATAGGAATAATAATTTGATAAATAATTATAGAAATAAACTTTCTTAAACTGATAAAGATTATCTACAAAAATTTTTGCAAGCATCACAGTTAATCTGAAATATTGCAATATTTACCCTTGAGATAGTGATCAATATAAATAACAATGATCACCATTTCTGTTTATCAATATACTGGATATCCTAATAAGAATGATAATAAATGATAAATGGTAATGATTAGATAGAAAAAGGTACAACTGTTACTAATTTATAGACCACATAGTCATGAATCTAAAGTATCAAAAATAATTCATATAAAGAACTATTATAGCTAATATGTTAACCTAAAAGGTTTACTGGATACAAGGAAATATCAAAGTAACTAAATTTCTACACATCCAGAACAGATTAATAGAATTTGCCTATACACACATTTCAGACATGCTATGTCAAGAGCATCATCTACCTTTGCCAGGATTGAGTGTAGTTTCACATTACTTAAATGCCTAATAAATCCTTAGAATTAGGTTCTTCCTAAAAACCTTTGCTTTAATTCCTATTTGCCTTTCTTGTTTGACTATAAAGGACTTCACCCAAACAGCATTTTCTTAGTGTGACCTTTTGTGATGATATGTTACTAACTGTATATACAAAGAACAGAGAGAATTTCAGCTGATCATAAATCTTCCTGAGGACATTTAAGAAATAGGCAATTTGCCTTATACTACAAAGAATTTTCTGTGTCCTGTAGCTTAACATCCTCTGAGAGGCAAACCAGCATAATTAATCGGGGTCAATGAATAACACTTACAGCTGGCAGTTTTTTATACAGTAGCAAAAGAGTAAAGGAATTAATCATAATATTCTCACTACTTGATCGTGTTTTTTTTTGATATCCAACTACAGTAGTGTTTTAAAAATTAAATTAAGAATAAACTAAAATATAAAAGTTCATAGTGTCTTTGGGAGCGGGAATCTTTTCTGCACTTAAATTCCATTTCTGCTTCATTGTGTGATCTCACTTGTGTGGACTTCATTTTTCTCATCTGTAAAATGGTGGGGTGTGGTGATAACCAAGACACGGGGTAGCTGGCTTAAGTTTTCATGTGTGTAAGAAGTGACTTGTGTAGTCACTAATACATAGTGTGGGATCAGTGCTGAAAAGACAGTCTTTGTGGTAATAGTAGGAGAAGGAGAAATGTTAGTAGTTACTGTGTAGCACATTCATTTCCGCTGGATGACACTGAGGTTTAAGGTCACTCTCCCTTTAATAAATTAAGGAGAAAAAAAATCAGTATGCATGGAATCATGTTAATAAAATATTTATGTATTGCTTTTTAATTTTTCTATTTTTGTTTTTTTATTTCTTAGTTGTTTAGACAGTATAAAGCAGAGACCAAATGATAATGAAACCATAAAATAAGGACCAGTTCACTTCACTATAGATAAATTGGCTTTAAATCTCATTGGGTTTTCCATATGTTATTATAGGAAATGCTGGAAGCTATTACTCTGTAGTTTCACTTAATACTTTTCTCTCAAAGTCTATAGTGCAGACAATATTTAAGTAACCTCTAACAACTATTTAGAAACTAAGTAAAAATCTTACAGAAGAATATACAAAGAATGATGGAAAGAAATCTGGAATCAAGAATTAAAATGTGTACTTCAGATAAAGAATTTTGCTGCAGTGAGAGAAGACAATGTTTGTAGTGTTGACTTTTGAAAACCTGTTTCCTTTAAGTAACATAAACCTAAGTAGCAAATTAAGTTTTCAAATGAAAGAATTGTAACATAAGATTGCTCAATCAATTTGATTCATGGCTTTAGAGCTATCCATTCTTTTATAAGTCTCTCTATTTAACATTTCACATGGGACTTAAAATATTTTACTTATTCTTTTACAGTTACGTAGTTTGTGCTCAGAAGGCTATTACTCAGTTTCAGATATTCTTCTATTTGTTGCCACATATGCAAGCATAGACAATTCAACTACTTCACTTCATGTTATTTAATAAAGTAAATATATTTCCTCTGGTAGTAGGAATATACATTTTTAATGAAATGACATTTTTCTGTAGAAATTTTACTTGATCCCTTCACCATAAACTTTCTTTTTCTGAATGAGAACTGGCAAATAGAAAAAACGGAGCTTAACAAATTACTTGAGTCTAGGACTTGATGTAAGAAACTCATAAAACAGGTTTTGATAATTTCCTTTTCTGAAATAACTTCTATGTATTTATTCTCTATTCTTAGTAAATAGGCTGATGTCTTCCTCATTTGTGTCAGATGTAACATCTTTGAAAAACGTTTCATGTCTTCTCTATACATCTGGTATGGTATCGTAAGTTGTGAGAGGAAAAATAAACAAAGCTCATTATTTTCATTACTTTAGACTTTTAGATTTTAGCTTTGCATCAAAATACATCATTCATAGTGATGTGTCTAGAGAAGCAAAACATGACAATGACATTGCAGTATCCACTTAGAGGTACCTAAGTAATTTTGTTTGTTTGGTTTTGAGCAGTTACTAAAGCTGTTGTCTTTCATATAAGCAAGAAACACTAAGGAGATAAGCATATTTTGTTCAGTATTATGGTAAATGATTTTAGTTCAATATTATACGAATAAACGCTTTTTCAATGCCTACAGAACTTTTCTAGAAGTTAAATATACTACACAAAACACTATATATTACAAATCAACAATTCATATCTGTAAAATAAACATGATATCTGAGTTCTTATTCTTATCTATTCTTATCTGATCAATCTTTGGAGTGGGTTGTAATTTCTCAGTTAAGAAAACTGCACTGCTTACTGTAGTAAACTGCAAATATGGCCACAAATTCCTCCCATCTCTGTATGCATGACCCCTTGCTACGAAGCAGGATCTTCTTACCTCGACAGTCTCAATCTTCACTTCGATTGTGTTGGTCAGATAACTTGCTTTGAACAATAAAAATATTAAACATTTTACAGAAGGAGGCTTGAACAGAGGTTGTTCATTGGGGCTTGACTTCTTTTTCTGTGCTTCCTGAGACTACCTGTGGTCAGCCTAAGCCAGGTCACTGGAAAATTCGAAGTCACATAGAGGAGAATCATTGCACTATTTCTAATAGCCAAGTGACCACCAAATAGTAAGACCATCCAGACCATCAGCGAAGCACCTGTCTATCTTCCAGGTAACTGCAGACACAAGAGAAGACCCCATATTAGTTACTCTAACCCAATCCAGAAACCGACTGAAAGGTTTATAGGACAAATAAAATGATTATGTTGTTTAAAATCGTTCCATTGCACAGCAAACACTAAGTGATAAACTCACAAATGTAAGCTGGGTGAAAAAAGAGGACCTTATGAATAAGACTGAAACAAAATACTCTAAAAATATGAAACAATTTACAAGTTGGTACCTTTGCCTAACGTTTAAAACAACTAATTTAAAAAAAATGGCATCAGGAAACAATATTCACCTGGTAATACAGAAAATGTTCAAATAGTAGTGGTATACCCGGCTGCAGCATTAAATTTTGTGCAGGACATGATACCAATAGTATTTTACCTGTGATCAGATAGCTGAGATGACGCAATATCAATCAAACCAAACAACAAATTTCATGTTCTTGTGCCAAACAAGCTCATTATGTTGCATGACCAGAGAGTGTAACTTTAAACTAAGCTGGCCATCTGGCAAATTCATATTTTGGTCACAAGAGGAATCATAAAAAATAGTTCAGAATACTTGTCTTTACAAAATGTTCACATTTTAAATATATCTCAGGATAATTATACTTTGTACAATGAATTATACATAATATACCTTCCCCTCTTCTTTCTCCTCTAGCTTATTTCATTGCTTTTAAAAAAATCACTTTATTCCCAAGCTTAAACCAATAATTATAATTTAGGAACCAAAAAATATTTACAACAGTTATAAAATTGCAATTGAGTTGTTACACTAATTTTGTTTAAAATCTTGCTTCTCCCATAATGTTACCTAATTGTTTCTTTAATTATCTTAGGCTTAGGGTCTCAACACGTTTGCTGGGAGAAAACACTATTTTTGTATAAACTTCTGTATACACTAAGGGGAAAAACTCCTATATTCAATTTAGAATATGTTAGAAAGATCAATTTTTTCTTTTTATTTTAATTTAACTTCTTGTCCTAGCACAAAATAGGTTAGGTAGAAATATAATGTTTGCTGACAACAACATGCAACTAATGATTTTTCCTATACCATGCTTTAATTAAATTCTACTTTAGTCTATTCTTGAGGCAAGAAAGCCATGCAGGGATTTTTACTTTTTTAAAATTTATATCCCATAGATAAGGGTCAATTTAATTCCATTTCCTGTGAAAATGGAGAAAACAATTGTCCTACTTGCAAACTCATGCAATTTGTAAACTAATTTGCCCACACTTATATTTCATGGGATTAAAATTATGGTTACTTTCAAATTCCCAGATATATAGATTCCATGATTTTGTTTTTCCTTATGTGGGTGGTTAAATATTATGGTTTGTGAGAATAACAGAAAAGCTTAAATAGTTCAAAACACTATTCTTCAGCAAAGTTGAAAATGAAATGAAACCAGATTTCTTTTTTTTTTTTTTTTACTTTATGAGAAAATGTTATTTGAAAGTCAATTTTTGAGGGATTATTTACATTTTATTTCAAAGACCGCTAGTAGGGAAGAAAAATTTCCTTTTTCTTTTAATCTGCTAATACCTTTAATACACTTTCTTCTGCAAGCATTCTACCCCTTTTAACACTGTTAATGTCAAAGGGCAGAGAAAGAAAAAGGAAGTCAGTTGGAAAAATTAAAGTCTCAATAACAGGTAAAAGTATAGCTTATGTATAGTAACTGGTGATGTTAATACACAAGCATTGCTTTTCTTATTTTTATAGCCCTTTTTAGTGAGTTGTTCCAGCAACTCTGTCCCTACCCCAAGCCCAACATTCCAACCAGACAGACTTTCCTCTCTATACTTTACCTTGATGCAAACATAAAACCCTTTAGCTGAACTGTTACAATTCTCACTCAGCTCTTGACCAAGTTCTACAACTCTAGGTTCTTTTATCCTGAATTAATTCTCTAAGAAAAAGGCAGGCAGCAGTTTCTAAGCTCCACAAATTCCAAGGACATATGCCAGTTTATATTAATAATTCTCTTGCACTTCACTCAAGAAGTTTGAAGTCTATATAAGAGTTTCAGAAGCTCAGAAAGCATTGAGCCAAGGACAATACATGAATTTTCCCTCTTAAAAATTACCACTCTCAACCTCTCAAAGAATTATTTTCATGACACCTCACTTGTTTGGTGGTAGAGGTGAGTGCAGGGAGGGGAAGAAGAGAAATGCTTAGCCTTTTCTATGCGTGTAAATGAATAAGCACACCTCCAATTAGTTCTTTAGCCTTCTTTAAAATTAACTTATTAATTTATGATGATTATTATAATGATCATGGCTTAACCACTTTGGATACATTTTTGCAATTCTTGCATAAATGTGAATAGTAAATCATTGTTAGACACACAGAAAGTCCTATTTGATATACTGTTGCCTAAGTAAAATGTCTAGCTCACAGTGTACGTTCAATAAATGTAAATGCAATAATTATATTACACCTGGAGCTAAAAAAAAAAAAATACTGTGTGAGATAAAAAATTAGAATTTAAATTAAGATACCTGACTTCTACTTTTTGGATCTATCATCAGTTAATATAAACCTTATATAGCCAATGTCTCAGTTTACAGATATAAATACACAAATATCCTAAATAAATTTTGTGGTAAACTTTGAGATCTCTTCAACTTAAAATGACATGTATATCTACCCAGTATATAATCAATAAAATGTAATTGTTGAATTTAATAAGCTGTAACTCTATGCTTAAAAATGTTTTAAAGCTCAAATCAGATTTTCATCATCTCCAAGTAGAAGATAATCATCATAGAAAACGCAGATTCAGGGACAGCCTTGATGACTCAGGCCTGTAA
This sequence comes from Rhinopithecus roxellana, assembly GCF_007565055.1. Taxonomy (NCBI): domain Eukaryota; kingdom Metazoa; phylum Chordata; class Mammalia; order Primates; family Cercopithecidae; genus Rhinopithecus; species Rhinopithecus roxellana. The sequence goes on along the minus strand of NC_044554.1, from coordinate 28,943,879 downwards.
TCTCAGCACTTTCGGAGGCCGAGGCAGGAGGATTATGAGGTCAGGAATTCAAGATCAGCCTGGCCAATATGGTGAAACCCCGCCTCTACTAAAAATAGGGAAATTAGCCTGACGTAGTGGCACACGCCCGTAGTTCTAGCTACTCGAGAGGCTGAGGCAGAAGAATCACTTGAACCCGGGAGGCAGAGGTTGCAGTGAGCCGAGATAATGCCACTGCACTCCAGTCTGGACGATAAAGCGAGATTCTGTCTCAAAAAAAAAAAAAAAAAAAAAAAAAAGAAAAGAAAAAAGAAAAAAGAAAAAGAAAATGCAGATTTAAATTTTATTAAGATGACAATATACTCTTAAGGGAATTTTACGTACATATATTTATCTCCTTTGGTTGTAGATTTTTTCTGGCATTGTTAACTCCTTTAGGCAAACACAAAATAATAATTTACTTAACTTTGACTAGATACTAACTCTAGCAAGTTTTATTCTCCACCTTAATTCTGCTATTAGAGATAACACCACTGTAGGGAAGAAAGGTCATGTTAGAAGCAGAGAAATAATAATAATAATAGTTATTATTATAATAATATATAGTAATATATATAGTAATACATAGTAATAATAGAGATGAGATAAGCCATATTGATCCATTTTTGTTTTATTAAAAGAGTTTCATATATCCACTTCCAACATTTCTTACATATTGAACCTTGAGAATAGTTAGGGTTCTATATCCTTTGAAGTCAAATGTAAAGGGGAAAGAGGAAATCCATAACTTAAACCCCTTGCATTTCTGAAAAGGAGCATAATTAATGTTCAAATAAGATGGGCGACCAAATGGAATCAATTATTGAATCAATTAAGCACTCAGGCCTAAACTATACATAGCTGCATGTTCACTCTCAAAAAGTTGTCAGATTTCATGTTTATAGATCTTGGCTTTCCATGCAACCTAAACTGAAACCCCACATCTCCTTTAAGTGATTCAACAAGTCTCAAAATGCTCATACAATGTCACCTCTGAAAGAATTATTGTCTTCTTACTGTGCATATAAATTTAGAACATTACCAGGAAGTATGATCAAATTCCCTTTAATGTAAAATGAAATACTTTCCAAAAGTAGGACAACATTTCAAATAAAGCCCTAGAAAGAATGCATCTGTGTCCACCTCTTGAAGATATGTATAGCGCTGCATACCATAAAAAAACCTCTGAACCATTTAAATGTTCTGTTCAAAGACAAGTGTACCCAACTAAAATCTACAAGAGAGGAATAAAAAACAGGCATTCTATTCTGTTTAACAAAAATTCTCTCAAAACGAAAGTCAAAATACCTTGAGATACACTTCTCAAAACTCAATATAAAATCACAGACAAGCCATTTTTTATTTTTATCCCAAGTGTCATAATGTCATCATAAGAACTGAGTTTGAGACACAGCTTGAACATTAAAAAAAAAAAAAAAAAGAAAAAAAAAGTCTCAGTTTTCAACAGTCCTAGGAGAAAAGGAGGACTCTGTGGGTGACCTCATTATTCAGTTGTAAATTTAGCAAAGAAGGAATTGACAACGTAAGGACTATGGGCACAAGTAGCAGCCATGGAAGGCAAACCCTTTTGGAGAGAACTTACCCTGTCACTGCACGGAAGAGCTCTAAATTGGGGACCCCCTCCAGAAACTCAGAGTATTCCAGGGGTTTTGTGTATATATATATATTTTTTGAAATAAAAATGTCCTCAATATTCCTGTTGTTTTACTCAGAATGCCTGATTTTTAAAATTGTATCCAAGTTGAACCTACTGATTTCAGTGAAAGAATAATTTGTTTAAGTAACTAAAAGACACCTTTTAAGACAAAATTGGCATCCAATTTATGTCACTGCTATACCTTTCCTTTTTCATTTGCATTGATGTAGTTTTTGAAGAGCAGCATGCAATATATAAGCATGTAATTATATATCTAAATGATAAGATAAAATTAATGTAAGACCTTGGTCTTTGTATAAAAATCTAAATTGATATACTGTTTTTATATTTAAGCCTGTCATTTTTTTGCCTTTTGTCTCCAAAAATATTTTAGAAGAGCATGATGCATACCATATCTATTTTATCAAGAAAAATCTAACACAGACTTTAAAGAAATTTATTCAAAAATTCATAGAAAAGACTTCAACTACAATCTTCTTGTAGAGTGTGCTCACTTTAATAGACATTATAATCTTCTCATGGATATATTAATTATGAAATCAACATTAAACATTTATAGTTACAGATCTGACACAACAGTACAGAATGCATAAAAATTTAGAATTTCTCCTTTCAGAACTTGCATTAAACTTGAAGTTGGTAACCAATTATACCTAATAATTTTGGGGACATAATGGATATTTATTTGAACTTCATAATATTCAATGTATTATGTATATTTAATGGAAAATGCTGCAAATTTATGGAAATTAGATGTTAATTTATCACATTTTGATTTTTGTACTATATTTATGTAGACAAATTAGTTACTTGTCAGTATATCTTCTGTCTGTACACGGCACCATACTGGAAACATAGTATATGTCTAATAATATCTATGGAGGAAGTAAATATAAATACATAAATAACAAGGTTTTCAAATAAACATGCATTCTAAAGTTTTGTTTGTTTTTCCCTCATACTATTAGTTGAATAACGGGAGAAGAGATAAAAAAAATTCAAGAGATTCTAACCATCCAAATGAGTGGTGGCCAACATCTGAAACATTGTTTACATAATGGTATCCATAAAATGGTTAAATAAAAAAATTGTTAAGTCTAGTAGCCAATAAGGATCTTCCATAATGTGAAAAATACATAACATACAAATTTGAGATTCTGTTAAGTGAGAATGACTTTTCTGGGTCACAGGTAACCTTTAAGCTGATTTTTTTTCCCAATTAATAAAATCATTGGACTACCCCAACACAAGTCAGACAGACAATATTGAGAAGCAGAATAGAGATAAAAATTAGAGAGCAGGTTGTATTGTAGCATCAGTTCTTGTTAAGTAGATGCAGCTCTTGACATTTTGCAAAAGATTTTGAAAGTGAAGTTCCTTAAATTTAGCATTTCCTAGATCTGTAAAATTTGGAAGAACAACATGTATATGTAAAAGGAATTAAAATTACAGAACATTCTTCAGACATGGAAGCAGAATTCCTTGAAAATGGTACTACAAGTCCAAATACAGTGAGTTGATTATCACAACACAGATTTCTCACAATATTCTCAAGTAGAATCAATGAACACCAAAAAACATAAATTTATTTGGCAAGATTCATTCATTCCAAACTGAGGAAAGACTGTAAATTATTACCATATAATGACAGACACAGAGATTACAATGACTAAAAGGGCTTAGGTGACTTTTACAATGTCTGAGGAAGAGCTTAGCAAATCCCGTTTCAAAAGAAAAATGAAAAAAACTGGACAGAATTATTCAAATATCTATTTAAAGATTGGAAATTGAAGAAATATATATGGTAAATATATATATATATATATATTAAATATAAAAGCATGTATGCAAAAAATGTATTGTGCCACAGTAAGAAAAATGGGAGTCTGTAGTGTTTTGTTCTGGAATGACTTCTGCAATTCCTCTGCCTAGTACAGAAGTTCTACTAGGCTGGGACAGGCAGAGCAGAGTAGTAAAGCAAGAAGACTTTATTGGAAACAAAGCAAGAAAAATTAGTATATACCCAGAGTTGTCAAAGATTGTATCAGTACCAATGTCAATCAGGAAAGACCAGCATTATAACTAGCCATTATACCAGCTTGGTAAAGTGCAATTGCAGAAAAATCAAACATTTAGAATGTAAATGAAAGGAAAGAGACAAAGATTATCTTAACATTCTATTTTTCTCAGCTTTCTATAAAACCTGTGGACACACAAAGCTAATACTTTAAGAGAGACCAGAAGGGACCTTTGTAAGTTACTCTTCCCTGAATAAACATGTAGCCTTTTGAATAATGAAAGTAATATCTGTGAAACACTTCTAAAGTTTGAATATTTAATAAATTTTCCCACCTAGCCATAATTCAATTTGGCTGATGGTGAAAGCCATTGTTGATTAAGCAGTGTTTAACCTCCAAGTGTTAAAGCGCAACTTATAACTAATCATAGGCTAAAAAATAAATTATGCCAATCCAGAAGCATCCCTAAGAAGGCTGGCTAAAATTTAATAACATGACTAAAAAGATAAATAAGCAATAGAGGCAAATTGTGAAGTTCACAGATGTCACACAATTAGGCAAAGCAAGTCACAAACACAAAAATAGCAACAACAAACACCACCATGAAATGGAAAATTAGATTCCAGATGTTTTAGAACATATTACCTTAGATACCCAGTTTTTAACAATGACAATGGAAAAAATGTGCAAAAAATTTATAACCCATGCACAGTGGAAAAAATGAAGTCAAAATAAGTCCCATACATTAGACTTAGCAAGATGTTATAACTGTCTTCAAAACCCAAGGGAAACTATTATTAAATAATCAAAGACGTGTCTAATTATGACTCATCAAGTAGAAAATATCAATACAGAGAGTAGAATTAAAAAAAAAAAAAAGAACCAAATGGAAACGCTGGATTTAAAAATGCAATAACTGAAATGTAAATTTACTAGACAGAGTCAATAGAAGATATGGGCTTTAAGAATAAGCAATTGACAAACTTGAAGATCAATAAGGAAAATAAAAGATAGAGCTCCCCAAATTTAATAAAAAATTATTTATCTGTACTTCTAGCAAGCTCAATAAACTTCAAGTGAGATAAACATAAAGATATCACCAACTGGCTGGGTGTGGTGGCTCACGTCTCTAATCCCAGTAGTTTGGGATGCCAAGGCAGACAGATAATGAGGTCAAGAGATTGAGACCGTCGTGGCGAACATGGTGAAACCCCGTCTCTACTAAAAATACAAAAATTCGCCGGGCGTAGTGGTGCATGCCTGTAGTCCCAGCTACTCAAGGGGCTGAGGCAGGAGAATCACTTGAACTCGGGAGGTAGACGTCGCAATAAGCCAAGATCGTGCCACTGCACTCCAGCCTGGTGATAGAGCGAGACTCAAAAAAAAAAAAAAAAAAACACCAACTAAACATATACACATCATAGTTGTGTTATAAGTCAAATAACTAAAAAAAAAAAAAAAAAAAAAAAAATTAGAAAAAAATAAATGAAATCAGGAGAAAAATAAATCTTCACATGCAAGGGAAACATCATAAGATTATCTGCATCCTGGCGTGGTGGCTCACACCTGTAATCCCAGCACTTTGAGAGGCCAAGATGGGCAGATCACAAGGTCAGGAGTTCGAAACCAATCTGGGCCACATAGTGAAACCCCCATCTCTTCTAAAGTACTAAATAAATAAATAAATAAATAAATAAATAAATAAATATTAGACAGTGTGTTGGTGTGTGCCTGTAATCCCAGCTTCTCAGTAGGCTGAGGCAGGAGAATTGAGTGAACCCAAACCCAGGAGGTGGAGGTGGCAGTGAGCCAAGATTGCACCATTGCATTCTAGGCTGGGCAAAAGTGAGAGACTCCATTTAAAAAAAAAAAATAGATTATTTGCTAAGCAGAAACAGAAGTAGATGCCAAAAGACAGTGAAATAGAATATTTTAAGTGCTTAAAGAAAAAAATGCTAGCCAAAAATCTATATTGAGCATACTATCCTTTCAAAAGATCAAAAGATCCACAAGGTAAAATAAAGACATCCCAGATAAACACTGATAGCAGCCTGTTTCACAAGAAATATTACAGAAAATCATTTAAAATATGAGAAAGTGACACTAGATGACAAATCAAGTCCACCCAAAGATCATTGATAAAGGTAATTAATTATATACATAAATATAAAGCACTGAAATTATTGTTCTCTCTTTTTTGCTATAACTGATTTTTAAAAATTGTATAAACAATAATTATAAAACATTTGTTTATATTCCAAAGGATTAGAATAAGAATTCAGGATCACACTCATGCAATTTTCAAGAATCTGAAAAAGGGAGAGTGAAGAGCTCCCTCTGTCCTACATCAACACCCAGATTCATTTTATGAGGTTTCCTATAAATAACAGACCCCCCTTAACATGTCAGATAAATCTAGCTGTCACCATATCACTTAAGAATAAGAATTAATGCAAAGAGAAGCTATCAAGTTATTATTTTCTCTATGATACACTGAGAATATGCTCTACTATAAAAGTCTCATGTGCACATTCAAGAAAATATTAAAAAAAATTTTTTAACATGTTAGAAACATAATAATATATAAATGCCCAATAAGCACATGAAAAGATACTCAACAAATTTAATCAGTAGAAAAATAGAAGCCATAATTAGATATTATTTTACATCCACTAGAATGATTACAATCTAAAATTCCGAGAATGCCAAGTGTTAGTGAAATCAACCCAACCATCCCATAGAACTGATGTTTTGGGTTTCTTTTGAATAAATGTGGAAATTAACCCTTTTGGTCTTGATACTTCAGAAAGTTACATGTGTCTTACCTGACTTCCTTTCTCAGGAAACCAACCATCAGGCCTATCAGATAGTATCAAGGAACTGAAACCAGATTACCACAACTGAACATTGAGACATCAGAGCCCTGATGTCTCCTTGTGCTGGGATTACAGGTGTGAGCCACTGCACCAGGATGCAGATAATCTTATGATGTTTCCCTTGCATATGAAGATTTTACTTTTCTCCAGATTTCATTTATCTTTTCTTTTTCTAATTTTTTTTTTTTTTAGTTATTTGACTTATAACACAACTATGATGTGTTTATGTTTAGTTGGTGGTATTTTTTTTTCTTTAAGACAGAGTCTTGCTCTATTGCCAGGCTGGAGTGCAGTGGCACGATCTTGACTTATTGCAACCTCTACCTCCCGAGTTCCAATGATTCTCCTGCCTCCTTGCCCAAGTGACTACTTGCTTCCTGTTGATCAACTTGTCTTCTTTATCCCTCCCTAATTGCTGTTTTCCTGAATGTGGTGACACTTCTTCCCTGCTACATAAACCCCTAATTTTAGTCAGTCGGGGAGATGGAGTTGAGACTGATCTCCCAACTCCTTGGCCTCAGAATATAATTAAAGCCATCTTCCCTGTCAATACTTATCTCACTGATTGGCTTTCTCTGCAGGATATAACACCTATGGTTTCAGTCACAAGTTTTGGTTGTCTTATGAGGAATACTTTGCTCCTGACTTGGCTGCTGTGGATTTAGATTCCTAGAAGTACCTGTAAGGAGTTTCCTTCCCATTTTTGACTTGAGCTGAGTTCCAGTCTTTGGTCCCACTGCTGCCAGTTCCAGCTGTACTCCTGATTACCTACAAACAACAGCCTTTAAAATTTGACATCTACATCTAGATAGGTGAGTGCAGATTTTGGACCCAGATAGCAGGATCTCTCCTCTCAATTTTGTCAATTTTTCCAGAAATTTCCATTTGTATGTTGAACAAGCCCAATTGACTGAGAAAGAGAAACACCTTGACTATTTTAATTTGGACATTCTTGGTGGCTTGTGTGTAATTCTTGTAAGTGTGTCTGGGCAAGTGGGTATCTTCTGTGGGTTTTAGACAGAGGGATTGGTTCTTCTCAATTTGGGAAATGCCAAAGGAATTTTTATTTTCAAGTCAATCAAGCACAACAGATGGAGAAAGGAAGCACCCCTACTGTTTCAGTTTGGACACTCGGGTTTTGTTGGTTGCTGTGGTAGTTGGAATATGTTTTGGGGATCGTTTGCATGTTTGTGTCAATATAGTAATGGGAAATCAGAATTTGATAAACTAGTAATCTATTGTAATGCTGTTTTGCCCCAATATTCTTTGAAGTCTGGAGAAGTTTTGCCTATCCATGGGTCTCATTTTGCTGTTAAATAGGAAGTTGGAATGGATTTCCATGTGTCCAGGATTTTATGCTACTGTTCTAAGCAAGGGCTAATCTGGTTAGTATGTGATGTTCTGTGGTACTGTTTGGTCCCATTGTTCTTGGGGAGGTTTGACCTTTAAACATAAGAGCACCATAGAAACTACTATACCAAAAATTTTGGCTCACAGCTTTCATTGAAGTACCTCTTGGGGTAAACAAAGTTTGGTCATGTGAACATGTTCACAAACTGGTGAGTTTGTGTTGCTATTTTATGGCTAGAATTCCAAGGTAAAATCCACTGGATCTTTGTATGTGTGTTTATGTGTCTGGATGGTAGGCATTGTGTTCACAGGGTGTACCAAATTGGCTGATAAATAGAAAAGCACTCATAAATAAGTTCAAGCAAGTTTTAAGTTCACATGACTTAAGTAATATTTAATACACAAGCTGGCTTTAAAATTTTTGGTAAGATAAAAATAGAAAGGTATTAGAAATGTTATAATACATTTTTGCCTGAGTTTATGTTTATCTCTGCTAGATATTTTGATGTGTCAGGGTTAGGCATAGAAGGTTACAAAACTATAAACCCAGTGAAAATAAAATGATCTTAGTTTGTGTACCTTCTTTGACGAATGAGACTAAATTAATGTTGTTAGGTTAATAAAAACAATGAATCTTCTGAGTTATCAGCAAAAACATCTATGCATTTAACTGTAATGTTTTGACTTAGTTGAGCACTTGATGTTCACTAGCTATTAAAAAACGGTTAAGAAGAAAATAATTATAAAGGATAACTTGCTGTGCCTAATATTTCTGTTTTCAGAAGTAAACATTTAAAGTCAAAGAACTGAGTGCATACAATGTTTTTGATGTTTATTGGATGCCTGGGTCATTGCCAATTAAGAAAGGATACAATATGGAAAAATATTTTTCTAAAAATTATGGAATTATTTTCATTGATAAAATATTAATATCTGGTAGACAGTTTCAAATTACTTGCTTCCTAGTTTTCATTAAAATTTACAGTTATTAAGAATAAGAATTATAGTTAATATATAATTATATATATAAGATGCACCAAAGAGGATGTGTCCTTATTGATGAAAATAACAATTTTATCTAATTCAGAAATTATCTAAAAGTGAATTCAAATCACGGAACAGGTTATTTATAAAATAAGGTAGAAATGAAACCACTAATTAGAGGAGAAAGATGTGAAGAAAGTTATGTATATGAAGATGTGTTTTTGGTAAGGAAGGTTATAAAGAAAATAAAATAATATTGTATGAGAAAGGATTTTGTATGGTAAATGCTTGTCCTAAAGTCAAATGACTGTTTTTTTTTTTTAATAAAAAGAAAATTTATGACAAAATAGAAAGTCCAAGCATGTCATAGATGGACTATGTAAGTCATATGTAGTTTGTTTTTCTGTTTCTGTATATGTATATCTTTGTGCAACAGAGAAAATAAAAACTTGACTCAATTTAAATATCAAAATATTCTATAAAACCTGATAGGAAATTGGAAGAATTTGGCTAATTAACATTGTTAATAGTTAAAGCTCTTAGGCTTGATGAAGGCAAAATAAAAAATATTGTAAAGAAATACATCAACAATTTGGCAATTCTTTTTTTAATACAGCTAAGTTAAGTATGAAGCCAGATTTAGTATGGAGCCAAATTTAACATACATGCTTGCATGGATTCACACTGTATTTGCTATTCTAGCTAGATAGAATTAGCACTAAAGTACTTACTCGTCATGTACTAAAGTGAATTTCTTAACTTCACAAAATTTATACTGGTATTAGTAAACTTAAAGACATCAATTTGTATATCAGGAACAAAATATTTATCATATGTGTTTCTTAGGAACTAGGTAACATTGCTGCCTCCAAGGTAAACTGAGTAAGAGAAAAATTGGGTTTAGATTCCCATTTAATTTTTAATGCTTATAATTTGTATTTGTTTGTTATTTGTTCCCCTCTGAGTTTTTCATATTTATATATTATATAATATATATTTTATATATATAATATATTATTTGTGTGTTATATATTATATATTATAATATATATTATAGATAGAAGGCTTAGTTTCAAAAGGGTAAATATTTTATTTTATCAGTTGAGCTAAATAAACAATTATTTTATAGTGACTTGTGATCCTCTTTTGTGATTTCAAGTGTCTTAAAACTTTGATATTTGACAAGATTTCCAAGAGCAAATATTCAAGTTCTAAAATCAGCCTTTTTGACCTCAAACTAACTTTTTTTGGATACTGAATTCCCTGAAGTTCAGGAAAGATATTTTGGGTTTATTAGCATGTTAGAGTTACAAAGGAAGCATTGTCAAACCTGAGGTGGTGTTTAACTTCCTCCTTTGGGTTATATTTATATAGATATGTTATTAGCATATGTTTCAGGATTGTATGAGTTTCCTAAAATTCTGATAGTTTGTAAGGTACATTGTCAGCAATAATTATGATTATAATGTAAAATTGTTATATGCTACAGAAATACCCAGATTTTCTTGTCAATTGTGTCTTTAACTACATCTATCCCAAGACATTTTTCATCCACAATTGTTGTGTTGCTTTGATCCTTCTCAAAAATTAACATAATCTTGAATACAGGTGTCTGATAACTTCAGAATTTGTACCATTGGATTAAAGATAAAACTTTTAGGTGCTTATTGAAAGGCTGATTTGTTCATAAAGATTACCAACTCAATATGAAGTAGAGTAGGAATTTATTTCATGGACTAAAATAATGGAGGACTAAAATACATTTTTATGGCTTTTTTGTTTAAAACATTACTGATTCTTCAGAATCTGGAGAATTTTTTTTGCCTTTGGAGCTATTTATAGCCTTTAAAAATTGAGTAGAGTATATCCTTGTAAACAATTTGAGGCATATTTCTCTCTCACTGCCTAATTTATGCAGAATTCTTAAACTATTTGTGAATGTTTTTAATTCATGGCAATGTTGTTGGTTATATATGTTCAATAAGAATCTTTTCTTTTAAAAAGGGACACATTTGGAAGAACTTATTATTTTATTAGGACTTTGACTGAAATGGCCTTGTGAGAGATTTTAGCAAACCCAATTTTGGAGAGCCTTACGAACAATGAATCTTTCTATATTTTGTATGGGTAAACAGGCCAAGTATATGGGACCGAAGCTTATTTTTAGGTAGGTTGGTCCTACTGTGATTTGTCTTTGATCGACATAGGGGACTGGAAAGAGAAAAAAAGTGTTTCAGAAGAAAACTATAGTGTTTGATTAGCCTTTGACCCCTGGGTAGTCATGTGGTCACTGATGGTATGGAGCTGCCCATAATGCCCCTCCTCAGCATGAAGTAGCCAGGAAGATTGATAAACAGATTCCCCATGATTGAGAATTGATAAATGAAAATGGGGGAGAGTACTGAAACTGACCAAATTTTCTCATATAACTGATGTTTTGAGTTTCTTTTGAATAAGCATAGAAATTGACCCTTCCAATCTTGAAACCTTAGAAAGGTACATGTGTCTTATCTTAGTTTATTTCTCAGGAAACCAACCATCAGGCCTCCCATATTACTACATCTGGACAATGAGCAATCCAGACCCCTCACCCATCATGTTTGTCTATGTGACCACTTCCTTTCTGTTGAGCAACTTTTCTTCCTTACCCCTTCCTAAAACCTGTTTTGCTGAATGCAGTTACACTTCTTCCCTGCTATATAAACCCATAATTTTAGTCAATCATGGAGATGGATTTGAGACTGATCTCCCATTTCCTTGGCTACAGCACACAATTAAAGCCTTTTTCCCTGGAAATACTCACTGTCTCAGTGATTGGCCTTTTTCTGTTCAGTGAGCAGCAGACCTAGACTGAACTCCTGTAGCTTCAGTAATATTAGTGATGATTTGGAGAAAATGGAGTCATCATATTGATTGCTATGCTATTACATAATAGCTATGTAAAACACTGTAGGCATTTAAAAAAAGATTTTTAAACAATTTAATATTATATTATTATATAAAATATTAATACTGTCATACAACCTAGTAATCTCTACTCCTAAGATCCTACATGAGTAAATTCAAAACATATTTCTGTACAATAATGTGTATGCCTCCAGAATCAGAACAGGAACAGAGACTTATATTATGCAAGAAACCCAGGGCCAGACAATACTCTTGAATTCTATCTCTGTTCCATCACTATTTGGTTGTTAGTGTTGCCAGATTTATAAATTTCATTAATGTAAGAGCACTGGAGTCCAGAAGATATTTCTAAATAACCACATTTATTGAACATTAGTTATTTCATTAAAATATCATTTTTAAATTTGTGTAAATTTGTTTAAATTATTAAATAACTTCATAAGAAACATGTATTTTAATACTTTAAGAATTTGGTATTAACCACTCCTGAAATTTGGATTCCTGATTAGTATATTTTAAATACTAATTATTGTATAAGTTAACAATAGTATAAGCATGTATCATACCCTTTGTATAAAGTATTTTGTAGTAAATTATTACACAGAAGCATGTAATTGTATGCACTATGAAAGTATCCCATATTTATAAATTGATATTTAATTACATTTAATATGATAATTCAGGGACCAAAGTAAAACATCCTATCCATCTTCATTTTCCCCCAGAACAAGCTGTCTTAATGACCTTGTACTTGACTTTGGTGAAATTATGGCCTTGAACACTCTTTAAAATGGTTTATAGAATGGATCTGAAATATAAGAGTGAGAGTCTGGAGTTCAGGGAGAGAATGATAAGCACTTCAAATTCAGCACTGCTATCAATAATCCATATTCTCTCTCTCTCCTCTGAACCATTTCTCACAAATATCCCCAACCCCTCCCCCTCCACATGCAGAGTATCTCATTACATGGTCAAAGGATTACTAAAATGAGGTTTCTACTCCATGTTTACAAGTTTAATTTTTAGATTGTAGCTTACAAATCATATTATCTCCCTGATCCACAAGGAAATGTTTTAAATGTGAAAATAATTACTACTACAGTAAGTTGTAAACAGAAGCTTGAAATAAGACAGTATTTAAAAGTCTAATATATACAGTTGTGAGTTATTTTTATATATATATATGTATATGTGTGTGTGTGTGTGTGTGTATGCATGACTAGACTTACATTTGCCAAACAACAATTTAAAGTACAAGGCCATCACTTGATAAAACTAAAATATTATATTTTTGAAAAAGTGCTGTCCCAGCACGTCCAATAATTTTGTCCAGCCTATTTTTAACTGAAAATTGGAAATCATAATATTAGCTGTTCAAATCAGGAATTGCATAAAATGCTTGTTTGTTTTGCTATGAAAATATTTAAAACCATGAAAAATGTTTGAAACAAGTTCAATTGTGTTTATTCATTATTCTTCTGAGTCTGTTGGGCTCACAAGTGATTTTGAACAGTAGTTGTGGGGATATTTCAAGATCAGGTTTGTTCTTTGATGATTGTGCCTTTGTACATAGCCCACTTCCTAAAGAAGAAGTTTATATTAGTAGGCCAGATGAAATTAAAGTAACACAGTAAAAGATGAGCTGTTTTGAGGGGAGATTGAAAGAAAACTCTGAGCTTAATTAAAATCTTCTCAGAAATAAACAATAAAGAAGGGAAAAGGTTTTAATAGCTATATCATATTGATTTGCAAATCATTATACAAAATTTATAACAGATATTTAATGATACAAAAATTAATATTTATATAAAAATAAGTATAAATTTCAGCTGAGAATAGACCTGTTAACTACTAATTAAAAAAAAAAAAAAAAAACAGGTCATGAGAGAGAAGGTTCAAAATGGCCTGTTAGAGACTTTGGAAACCAGTTCTTTTCAAAAAATGAACCAAAATTACAAAATAGATGATCATAACTTGAAATAGAATATCAAGAAGAGAATACTAAAACTCAGCAGAAAACTCCTGGGGAAAAACAAAGGCACAGAAAAAGAAGTAAGTAAGACGCAAAATCAGCTGACAAATTGGCTAGGAAACCAGAGGGACTTGGCATTGTGTGGAAGAGGTAAGTGGGAGTGTTTTGGCTCCCCACATCCCTGCTGCAGACTTCTAGTGTCCAAACTGTGAGATAGCCTCCTCTGCCATTTTGAATCCTGACTCTAGTGTGGGTTGTGATTTGGAAACTTCTTGAGGGCATTACAAACAGATTGCAAACACATGGTGGGTTGCTCACCCTCCCCCCAGCTGCATGCAGCTGCAGTGGGGCACTATTGGAGGGGGCAAAAATTGGGGGACTATATTCTTCTTAGGGAACATCAATCCTTCTGTTTACAAATATCAGGATCACCCACTGATATCTCCTACTACCCACTCAGAGGATTGTGTTGGCACAGTGCTAGTTAGTTCCAAAGGAGCTGCAGCATTCCTAGTAACGTGGCCCTCAGGGAGTACTACCCCTATTGAAGGGAAACTACAGTAAACCAACGGATAGACCCTGAAACAAAGGAAACCAAGGCACATGCTTTCCAGTGCCAAATAACTCCCTATTTGTTGCTGTGAGAGGTGACTCTGCATCCAACGGGGACAAAAACTCTGTGCTTGGGTATAAAGGAGAGGCATGAAATCCCATCCCACCAACCTCTGTGCTAAAGCCCAGGCATGTAGAGAAGAACATTTATACTTCCTCCACACACTGCTGCAAATACAGCCACTACTGCTGTCACAAGAAATTGGCACAAGTGATTCAGAGATCATCCTATCTGGAGCTGTGAATTATGACTCTAACCCCACTCTAGGGGTGTTGCCTCTGGGCCTGTACTTATGCAAAGGGTGGGGCTCTCCCCATTTCTGCACAGAGCTGCAATGTTTTTGCCAAAGACAGCTAGAGAGCAATGTTGTTTGGGGAAATGGGGACAGACTCCATGCTGAAGCCACTACCAGGTGACACAGAGGTTTGGTGCTGAGCTGCAGAGCTAGTGTCCCCTATGACTCTTAGCTACATTGCATCCTAGAAGTAAACACTAATGTCTAACTGAACTGAATGTCCTGAATGCTGACCCATTGCATGGGACACCAGAGGGTTTACCTTGGTAAATAAAGATCAAATATTAACCCTGGTGCTAACACAACAATCAGCTCTTACATGCAAATGCCACCTGCTGGCCTGGAGGTCAACCTATACAATCTAATATAAAATTTGTTGACAAAAATGCACAGCCCTTGGGGACAAGATAAGTTTCTCATGACTTATCCCCTCAGCTTTTCAGAAGGTCATAAGCCTACTCACTTGCTCAGTCCACTACTACTACAATCAGCACTTGAGAAAAGCACCACACTAAGCCTATCTATAACCAAGGGAATTATACAGACTCTATGCCAGTGAACAAACTCAGAAGCAAATCCAAGTAGCCCTTCTCAACATACATTATAGTCACATTCTATAGATACAAGGAAAAAAAGTCTTATTGAAATGAAATGAAATTCCAGATACAAAGAAACCAATATACAGATTATTGAAATAGAAAGTCAACAACAAGAATAACAGCAACAACCACACAAACCTTAATCTTCAATTGGACTTAAGGTCAAATGTAGTTAACATAATTACAGAAGATATTACCCATAATCTCAGAATACACATTCTTCTCATCATCACATAAAACATTCTCCAAGATAGACAATATATTAGGCCACAAAATAAGTCTCAAAGCATTTTTAAAAATCTCAAATAACATCAAGCATCTTTACAGACCACAGTACAATAAAGTTATAAATCAATATCAACAGGAA
This sequence comes from Rhinopithecus roxellana, assembly GCF_007565055.1. Lineage (NCBI taxonomy): Eukaryota > Metazoa > Chordata > Mammalia > Primates > Cercopithecidae > Rhinopithecus > Rhinopithecus roxellana. The sequence continues at coordinate 28,928,202 of NC_044554.1, read as the reverse complement.
CTCTTGAAACTACACAAATACCTGAAAATAACACCATATATTCTTGATAAATCTTTGGGTCAATGAAAAACATTAAGATGGAAGTAACACAGTTTATGAAAAAAAAAAAAGATGAAGATTGAGATACAGCATATCAAAACATCTGGGATATAGTAAAAGCAGTGCTGAGAGGGAATTTTATATTGTTAAATGCCTACATCAAAAAAAAAAATAGAAAGGTCACAAAATTTCTCTTCAAATTTTGCACCTCACAGAAATAGAAAAATAAGAAAAAAAAAAAAGAACAGAAACACAGCTGAGAAGAAAATAATTAACAAGGGCCGGTCACTGTGGCTCACGCCTGTAACCCCAGCCATTTTGGGAAGCCGAGGCAGGTGGATCACGAGGTCAGGAGATCCAGCCCATCCTGGCTAACACTGTGAAACCCCATCTCTACGAAAAATAGAAAAAAATTAGCCGGACATGGTGGTGGGAACTGTAGTCCCAGCTACTCAGGAGGCTGAGGCAGGAGAAGGATGGGAATGCGGGACATGGAGCTTGCAGTGAGCCAAGATTGCGCCACTGCACTCCAGCCTGGACGACAGAGCGAGACTCTGTCTTGAAAATAAATAACAACAACAACAACAACAACAACAACAACAACAATAATAATAACAATAATAATTAACAAAGACTAGAGCATAACTAAATGAAAGTGTAAAAAGATACAAAGAATTAAGGACACAAAAAGTTAGTGTTTTGGGAAGACAAACAAAATTGATAAATCACTAGCTATACTTAGCAAGAAGAGGAAAGAGAAGATTCAAATAAACATTATCAGAAATGAAAAAGATGATATTACAACAACTGATACCACAGAAATACAAAAGATCTTCAGATATCTCTATGAACAGCTACAACAATAAGCTACAAAACCTATAGGATATGATTAAATTCCTGGAAACATACAACCTCTCAAGATTAAATCAGGAAGAAATAGAAATCCTGAACAGACCAATAATGAGTAGCGAGATTGAATCAGTAATACAAAATCTCACAGGGGGGAAAAAATCCCAGAACCAGATAAATTTGCAGCTGTATTCTACCAAACCTACAAAGAACTGGCATCAGTTCTTTTTTTCTAGACTGCTTTGGCTGTTCTAGATCTTTTGTGCTTTCACACAAATTTTAGGATTGTATTTTTTTATTTCTGAAGTAATGTCATTGGAATACCAATAGAGATTGTAATAAATCTATAGATGACTTTAAGTGGTATGGATGTTTTAGCAATATTAATTCTTCCCCTCCAGGAGAACTGATATTTTCCCATTTATTTACATATTTTTTCAATTTCCTTTACTAATAATTAATGGAGTTTAGAGTACTGTTTTTTTTACCTCTTTTGTTAAATTTATTCTTTATTTTATATTTTGTAGCTATTGTAAATGGGATTATTTTCTTGATTTTTTTCAGATAATTTGCTGTTAGTATATATTAGTGCTACTGATTTTTGTATGTTGATTTTGAATCCTGCAACTATTCTAAATTTGCTTACTGTTTTTAACAGTTTTGTTGTTTAGTCATAAGGGTTTTCTACATATAAGAGTCTGTCATCTACAATTAGGGACAATTGAACTGCTTTCCCAATTGCACACCTTTTATTTACTTTTTCTGTCCTAATTGTTCTAAGTAGGACTTGCAGTACCCAGTTGAATAGAAGTATGGAAAGTACACTTTTATGTTTTGTGCCTGATCTTAGAGGAAAAGCTTTCAACTTTTCCTCATTGAGTGTAATAATATTATCTATGGGTTTAGCATATATTGCCTTTTTTATATTGAGGTACTTTCCTTTTATACCTAATTTGTTTGGAATTTTTATCATGAAGATATGCTGACTTTTATCAAATGCTTTCGCTGTATCTACTCAGATAATTATGTGGTTATGTTCCTCATTCCCTTAATGTAATGTATTACATTTAGTGATTTGTACATAGAGAGAGCCATCAGGCCCTAGGCATTTCTTTGATGGGTGACTTTTTATTACGAATTCAGTCTTTTTCTTCACAGTTACTGATATGTTCGAATTTTCTTTTTCTTCAAAATTAAATCTTGGTAAGTTGTATTTCTATAGGAACTTATGCATTTCTTCAAGGTTGTCCAATTTTTGGCATATAATTATTCATAATAATCTCTTATGTTCCTTTTTATTGCTGTTGTATTGGTTGTAATGTTTTTCATTTCATTTCTGATTTCTAAATTTGACTTTCATTTTTTTTCAGTCCAGATAAAGGTTTGTAGACTTTATCTTAAAATAAACTCAGTGACATTGGTCTTTTCTATTTGTAAAAAATTTCCATGTCATTTATTTCTGCTCAGATCTTTATTATTTCCTTTCTTGTACTAAATTTGTGATGAGTGTAATATTAGGCTATTTAAGTGAAATCTTTTTTGAAGTACACTCTTACTACTGTAAACTTTCATGTTAGAACCGTTTTTGCTGCATCCCTTAAGATTTGGCATGTTGTGTGTTTATGTTTGTGTGTTTGAAGATATTTTTAAATTTCCCTTTTAATTTCTTCTTACCCATTTGTTGTTCAGGAGCATGTTTTTTAAATTTCCATGTATTTGTGATTTTTCCAAAATTCATCCTGGTAATGATTAGTAGTTTCATTCCATTGTTGTTGGAAACAATACTTGATATGATTTCCATTTTTACAAATCTATTTAGACATGTTTTGTAGACCAGCAGGTGTTCTAACCTGGAGAATGTTCCATGTGCACTTGAGGAGAATATTAGTCTGCTGCTATTGGTGTGGATGTTGTGTATATATCTTTTAGGTTCTAATGGTATCAAGTGTAGTTTAAGTTTAATGTTTTCTCAATCATTTTCTGACTGGACAATCTGTCTATTGCTGAAAGTGGGTTATTGAATACTCTATTATTATTGCATTATACTCTAGATCTTCCTTCTTATCTGTTAATGTTTACTTTATATATTTATGTGTTCCAATGTTGGGTGCATATATAGTTAGAAGTGATACACTCTCTTGATGAATTTGCTCTTATATCATTATATATTTTTTCTCTTTAAGTTTTAAACTTAAAGTATTTTTAATCTGATATAAATATAGCTGAGGGGGCGAAATGCTGATTAGAAGTAACTGTGGTCTGTAGCATTCATGAAGAGGAATGAAAGGGGTGAGTTAATACAGCATCTGCAACTGAAGTATCTTGGTACATACATTGGGACAGATCAGGAAAACAACTGAATCCACAGAGATTGAAGAAAAGTAGGATGGGGTGATGCCCCACTGGGGAGCCACCTAGAGTCAAAGGAACCCCAACCCCCAGCTAAGGGAAGCGGTGAGTCATTGTGTCACCTCAGGTATCCATGCTTTTCCCACAGATCTTTGTACCTATGGATCAGGAGATCAATTTGTGAGTCCATGCCACCGGGGCCTTAGGTCCAGCACACAGAGCTGTGTAGAGTTTTGGCAGAGCTGTTGCTTAGGCACACATAGAGACCCAGGAGCTTTACATACTTTGGCCTAGGGATCCCCAACAAATGTGTCTGCAACTCAGGCAAGGTGAGAGGTCCACACATACCAGTAGGAAGGCGGCTGAATCCAGGGAGCCAAGAAGCAACTTTCTGAGAGCCCCACTTGCACAGCACCTGACAAGATGAGACCTACTGGCTTGGAATTCCAACCATCCATCAGCAACAACAGGTTGGAGCCTGCCTGAGATGGGATGGAACCCCTGGGTCAGGGGTCGGGCCACCATCTCTGCTGCAGGACTCCCTATTGCCTGTGTTCTACAGATAGAGCTCTAATCTCTTCCTGTGATACAGTGCCCAGGAGAGGAAAGGACTACCACCTTGGTTGATCGAATGACTTATCCATTCCAATCTGTGGGTTTTAGGGAGTCCTAGCTGACAGGGGCAAAGGTGGTTCTTCAGCACAACATGGCTGTCTTATCAAGGTGTGGCCAGACTGTTTCTTTAAGTGAGACACAGATCCACTCCTTCTCATGGGGCAGTTTCTCCCAGCAAGGGCTTCAAGCCACCCTTGTCAATATTCTATGGCCTACAGAGCTCTAATTTCTACCTGGGATGGATTTCCCGGGGGGGGGGGGGGGGGTTGGGGGGAAGGGCGGCTGTCACTTGGCTGCTCTGGCTTCTCAGCCAGTCTGTGGGCCTTGGAGAGCCCAAACAGATTGGGGGCAGAAGAGATCCCCAACACAGTAGAGCTACTCTACCAAAAAGCAGCCAAACTGCTTCTCTAAGTGAATCCCTAATATTGCTCCTTCTGAATGGGTGAGATCTCCCAATCACGGTTTCAAGCCACCTCCTACAGGTGCACTGGTCCCAGCAACAAATCAGTACCACCCTGGGATGAAGCATCCAGAGGAAGGGGTGAACTTCCATCTTCGCTGTTTCACAGGCTTCACTGCTGATATCTCCAGGTACAGGAAAATCTGAGGCAACTAGGGTCTGGAGCAAGCCCCCAGCAAACAGCAGCAGCTTTACAGAAGTGGGGCCGGACTGTTAAAAGAAAAGCAGATAAACAAAAAACAACAACAACATCAACAAAACAATCCAACAAAAACCCATTCAAAGGTCAGCAACGTCAAAGATTGAAGGGAGATAAGCCCTCAAAGATGAGAAAGAATCAATGGAAAAATGCTGAAAACTGAAAAAGCCAGAGTGCCCCTTTTTTTTCTCCAAATGATTGCAACAGTTCTCCAGCAAGAGCTCAGAACTGAGCTGAGGCTGAGATGGCTGAAATAACATAAGTAGGCTTTAGAATGTGGATAAAAACGAACTTTGCTGAGCTAAAGGAACATTTTGTAACTGAAGGCAAAGAAGCTAAGAATCATGATATAACAATACAGAAACTGAGAGCCAAAATTGTTAATTTAGAGAAACAAAACCAACCAACTTGATAGAGCTGAGAAACACATTATAAGAACTTCACTATGCAATCACAAGTATTAATAGCATAATAGGCCAATTGGGGGAAAGATTCTCAGAGCTTGAAGACTGTCTTTATGAAATAAGAAAGACGTACAAGAATAGAGAAAAAATAATTAAAATAAATGAACAAAAGCTCTAAGAAATATGGAATTTTGTAAAGAAACAGAGCCTATGACTAATTGTAGTACCTGAAAAGGATGGGGAGAGTGGAAACAATTTGATAAATATAATTCAGGATATAATCCAGGAGAACTTCTTCAACCTAACAAGAAAGGCCAGGAAATGCAGAGAACCCCAGTAAGATACTCCACGAGAAGATCTTTCACAAGACAAATAGTCATCAGATTCTCCAAGGTCGAAATGAAAGACAAAATGTTAAGGGAAGCCAGAGAGAAAGGCCAGGACACCTACAAAGGAAAGCCCATCAGACTAAGAGTGAACATCTCAGCAAAAACTCAACAAATCAGAAGAGAATGGGGGTCAGTATTCAACATTCTTAAGGAAAAGAATTTTCAACCCAGATTTTCATATCTTGCCAAACTAAGCTTAATATGTGAAGGAGAAATAAGATCCTTTCCAGACAAACAAATGCTGAGGGAATTAATTATCACCAGACCTGCCATGAAAGAGTTCCTGGAAGAAGCACTAAATATTGAAGGAGAAATACCATTACCAACCACTACAAAAAACACACTGAAGTACATGGACCAGTATCATTATAAAGCAGCTACATAAACAAGTCTGCAAAATAGCCAGCTAACATCATGATGGCAGGATCAAATACACAGTTAACAATACTAACCTTAAATGTAAATTGGCTAAATGTCCCAATTAAAAGGCACAGAATGACAAGTGGGATAAAGAACCAAGACCTATTGCTATACTGTCTACAAGAGACCCATCTCACATGCCAAGAAACATATAGACTCAAAATAAATGGATGGAGGAAATTTACCAAGCAAATGGAAAACAGAAGAAAGCAGGGGTTGCAATCCTGGTTTCTGAAAAAACAGACTTCAAGCCAGCAAAGATCAAAGAAAGATAAATATATAATGGTAAAGTATTCAATTCAACAATAACAGCTAACTATCCTAAATATATATGCACCCAATACAGGAGCACCCAGATTCATAAATCAAATTCTTAGAGACCTTCAAAGAAAATTAGTTTCCCACAAAATAATAGTGGGAGACTTTTACACTCTGCTGACAATATTAGACAAATCATGGTGAAAGAAAATGAACCATGATATTCAGGACCTGAACTCAGCTCCAGATCAAGTGGACCTGACAGATATATACAGAGTTCTCCACCCCAAAGCAAAATGATATACATTATTTTCTTTCCCTCATGGAACTTACTCTAAAATTGATCACATCATTGGAAAGTAAAACACTACTCAGCAAATGCAAAATAACTGAAATAATAACAGTTTCTTAGACCACAGCACAATCAGATTAGAACTCAAGATTAAGAAATTCACTTAAAATCATAAAACTGCGTGGAAATTGAACAATCTACTACTGAAAGACATTTGCATAAATAATGAAATTAAGGCAGAAATCAAGAAGTTATTTGAAACTAATGAGAACAAACATACAATATACCAGAGTCTCTGGGACACAGCTAAAGCAGTATTAAGAGGGAAATTTATAACACTAAATGTCCACATCCAAAAACTAGAAAGATCTCAAATAGACAACCTAAGATCACAACTAAAAGAACTGGAGAACCAAGAGCAAACAAACCCCAAAGCTAACAGAAGACAAGAAATAACCAAAATTAGACCTAAATTGAAGGAGACAGAAACACAAAAAAAACCATCAAAACAGAAACAAATTCAGGAGGTTGTTTTTCAAAAAATTTTAAAAAGACCAGTAGCTAGACTAATAAAGAAGAAAAGAGGGAAGATTCAAATAAACACAATCAGAAATGATAAGGGAGCATTACCACTCACCCTACAGAAATACAAACAACCATCAGAAAATACTATAAACACCTCTGTGCACACAAACTAGAAAATATAAAAGAAATGGATAAATTCCTGGACATATACACCCTCCCAAGACTGAACTAGGAAGAAATGGAATCCCTGAATAAACTGATACTGAGTTCTGATAATGAGGCTGTAAAATAGCCTAACAACCAAAAAAAAACCTTAGGACCAGACAGAGTCACAGCTGAATTCTACCAGAGGTACAAATAAGAGCTCATGCCATTTCTACTGAAACTATTTCAAAAAAAATGAAAAGGAGGGACTTCTCCTTAACTCATTCTATGAGTCTAGCATCATCCTGATGAAGAAAAAGCCTGCCAGAGATAAAAGAAAAAAAAAGAAAACTTTAGGCCAATACCTTTGGTTAACATCGATGCAAAAATCCTCAACAAAATACTAACAAATTGAATCCAGCAGCACATCAAAAAGCTTATCCACCAGGATCAAGTAGGCTTCATCTCCAGGATGCAAGGTTGGTTCAACATATGTAAATCAATAAATGTGATTAATCACATAAACAGAACTAAAGAGAAAACCACATGATTATTTCAATGGATGCAGTGGTGAATTTTATAAAATTCAACATCCCTTCATGTTAAAAGCTTTCAATAAACTAGGTATTGAAAGAAAATACTTCAAAATAATGAGAGCCATATATAAAAACCCATAACTAATATCATACAGACTGGGCAAAAGCTGAAAGTATTCTCCTTGGAACCCTGCACAAGAAAAGGATGCCCTCTTTCACCACTCTTACTCAACATGATGTTGAAAGTTCTGGCAAGACCAATCAGACAGGAGAAGAAAATAAATTCAAATAGAAAGAGAGGAAGTCAACTATCTTTGTTTGCTGATGACATATTATAGCTAGAAAATCCCATCATCTCAGGCCAAAAGTTTCTTAAACTGGTAAATGACTTCAGCATTCTCAGGATACAAAATCAATGTGCAAAAATTGCTAGCATTGGCTGGGCATGGTGGCTTATGCCTGTAATCCCAGCACTTTGGGAGGCCGAGGTGGGTGAATTACCTGAGGTCAGGAGTTTGAGACCAGCCTGGCTAACATGGTGAAACCCCATCTCTACTAAAAAAATTACAAAAATTAGCTGGGTGTGGTGGCACACGCCTGTAATCCCAGCTACTCAGGAGACTGAGGGAGGAGAATTGCTTGAGCCCAGGAGGCGGAGGTTGCAGTGAGCCAAGATTGTGCCGCTGCACTCCAGCCTGGCTGAGAGAGTGAGACTCTGTCTCAAAAAAAAAAAAAAAAAAAAAAAAAAAAATGACTGAGTGCAGTGGCTCACGCTTGTAATCCCAGTTCCTTGAGAGGCTGAGACGGGCAGATCACAAGGTCAGGAGATCGAGACCACCCTGGCTAACACGGTGAAATCCCATCTCTACCAAAAATACAAAAAATTAGCTGGGAGTGGTGGTAGGCTCCTGTAATCCCAGCTACTTGGGAGGCTGAGGCTGGAGAATGGCATGAACCCAGGAGGTGGAGCTTGCAGTGAGCCGAGATCACCCACTGCACTCCAGCCTGGGCAGCAGAGCCAGACTCCATCTCAAAAAAAAAAAAAAAAAAAAAAAAAAAAATTACTAGCATTTCTATACACCAACAACAGGCAAGCAGAGAGCCAAAGCATGAATGAACTATCATTCACAATTGCCACCACACACACACACACACACACACACACACACACACACACACACATACCAAGGAATACAGCTAAGGAGGGAAGTGAGGGACTTCTACAAGGAGAATAACAAACAACTGCTAAAATAGATTAGAGATGACACAAGCAAATGGGAAAACATTCCATGCTCATGAATAAGAAGAATCAATATTGTGAAAAGACCATACTGCCCAAAGCAATTTAGAGATTTAATGCTATTTGCATTAAACTACCATTGACATTCTTCACAGAATTAGAAGAACCTATTTTAAAATTTATAAGGAACCAAAAAAGAGCCTGAATAGCCAAGACAATCCTAAGCAAAAAGAACAAAGCTAACACCAGCCATTTCCTAACTATACTACAGGGCTGCAGTAACCAAAACAATTAATACTGGCACAAGAACAGACAGTAGACCAATGGAACAAAACGGAAAACCCAGAAATAAGATCACACACCTACAGTAATCTGATCTTCAAAAATCTCGAAAAAAACAAACAATAGGGAAAGGATTCCCTGCTAAATAAATAGTACTGGGAGAACTGGCTAGCCATTGGAAAAAAATTGAAATAGGAACCCTTCTTTACACCATATACAAATATCAACTCAAGATGGATTAAAAACTTAAATGTAAAACCCAAAAGTATAAAAAACCTAGAGAAAATCTACACAATGCCATTCAGCACATAGTCACAGGCAAAGATGATAAATTATGAGAAAATTGCCAAAAGCAACGGAAACCAAAGCAAAATTGACAAAGAGAATTTAATTAAATTAAAGAACTTCTGCACAGCAAAAGTAACTACCAGTAGAGTTAACAGACAACCTACAGAATGAGAGAAAATTTTAGCAATCTATCCGTCTAACCAAGGTCTAATATCCAGCATGTATAAGGAACTTAAACAAATTTACAAGAAAAAAAAAACCCATTAAAAAGTGGGAACAGAAAATGAACAGACACTTTTCAAAAGAAGACATATATGTGACCAGCAACATATGAAAAAAAAAAAAATGAAACATATGAAAAAAAGTCACTGATCTTTAGAGAAATGCAAATCAAAACCAAAATCAGATACCATCTCACATCACTTACAATGGCTATGACAAAAAGTCAAAAAACAACAGACATTGGCAAGGTTGTCGGGAACAAGCAAACAACTTTTACACTGTTAGTGGGAGTGTAAATTAGTTCAACCATTGTGGAAGACAGTGTGGCAGTTCCTCAAGGACGTAGAGGCAGAAGTATCATTTTACCAGCAATCCCAATACTGATTATATACCCAAAGGAATATAAATTATTCTATTTTAAAGATACATGCACACTTATGTTCATTGCAGTACTATTTACAATAGGAAAGACATAGAATCAACCTAAATCCCCATCAATGATAGACTGGATGAAGAAAATTTTGTACATACACAGTATGCAATACTATACAGCAGTGAAAAGGACCAAGGTTATGTTTCTTGCAGAGACATGGATGCAGCTAGAAGCCATTATCCTCAACACACTAACACAGAAACAGAAAAACAAATAACGCGAGTTAGCGCTTATAAGTGGGAGATGAATGATGAGAACAGATGGACACATAAGGGATATTTTCATACTGATATAAAGATACTATTTGAGATTGGGTAATTTATAAAGAAAGAAGGTTTGACTCGCAGTTCTGCATAGCTGAGAGGCTTCAGGAGACTTACAATCATGGTGGAAGGTGAAAGAGAAACATGGCACGTCTGACCATATTGCCAGGAAGGAGAAAGAGTGCATGGGAAATGCCAGACCCCTATCAAACAACTAGGTCTTGTGAGAACTCTCTAGCTATGACGAGGAGAGCATGGCGGGGAATGCCTCTATGACACAGTTACCTCCCACCATGTCTCTTCGTTCACACGCGGGGTTACAATTCAAGATGCGATGAGATTCGGGTAGGGACACACAGCCAAACCATATCATTCTGCCTCTGGCCTCTCCCATATCTCGGTGTTTTGTTTTTGTTTGTTTTGTTGTTTTGTTTTGTTTTGTTTTCTGAGACAGAGTCTCGCTCAGTCACCCAGGCTAGAGTGCAGTGGCGCGATCTCAGCTCACTGCAAGCTCCGCCTTCCAGGTTCATTCCATTCTCCTTCCTCAGCCTCCCGAGTAGCTGGGACTACAGGCACCCATCACCACGCCTGACTAATTTTTTGTATTTTTAGTAGAGAGGGGGTTTCACTATGTTAGCCAGGATGGTCTCGATCTCCTGACCTCATGATCTAATCGCCTCAGCCTCCCAAAGTGCTGGGATTACAGGCTTGAGCCACTGAGCCCGGCCATGTGTTTGTTTTTAACATTTCAAAACCTATTATGACTTCCCAACAGTTCCCCAGATTCTTAACTCATTCCAGCATTAACTGATATTTAATATGAGTCCAAGTTTAAAGTATCATCTGAGACAAGGCGTGTCATTTTCTGCTATGATCCTGTAAAATCAAAAGCAAGTTAGTTACTTCCAAGATACAATGGAGCTATAGGCATTGGGTAAAATGTTCCTGATCTGAATGGGAGAAGTTGGCCAAAAAGAGGAATAACAGGCCCTATGCAAGTCTGAAACCTGACTGGGTAGTCATTGTAACTTAAAGCTCCAAAATCTCCTTTGACCTCTTGTCTCACATTCAGGGCATGCTGATTCAAGGAAGGAGCTCCCACAGCCTTGGGAAGCTCCACCCATGTGACTCTGCAGAGTAAAGCCCCACTGGCTGTTTTCAGGGGCTGGTGTTGAGTTCCTATGGCTTTTTCAGGTGCTCAGGGCATGCTGTAGATGAATCTACTATTCTGAGATCTGGAGGATGGTGGCCCTCTTCTCACAGCTTCGCTATGCAGTGTCCCAGTGAGAACTCTGTGTGGGGGCTCCAACCCCATATTTTCCTTCTGCACTTCCCTAACAGAGGTTCTCTATGAGGGCTCTGACCCTGCAACAGATTTCTACCTGGACATCCAGTCATTTCCATACATCCTGTGACATCGAGGCAGAGGCTATCAAAGCTCACCTCTTGTCTTCTGAGCACCCATAGTCCCAACATCACATGGAAGCCATCAAGAGTTGAGGCTTGCACCCTCTGAAGCAATGGCCTGAACTGTACCGTGGTCCTTTTTAGCCAAGGCTAGAGCTTGATCAGCCGGATGCAGGGCAACAAGTCCTGAAGCTACATGGAGAATTGGGGCCCTGGGTCCAGTCCACAAAGCCATTTTTCCTTTGTAGGCCTCCAGGCCTGTGATGGGAGGGACTGCCATGAAGGTCTCTGATATGCCCTGGAGATATTTCCCCCACCATCTTGGCTAGTGTCATTCAGCTCCTCATTTCTTATGTGAATTTCTGCAGCTGGCTTGAATTTCTCCCCAGAACATGGGTTTTTCTTTTCTACCACATGGTCAGCCTGCAAATTTTCCAATCTTTTATGCTCTGCTTCTTTTTAAATATAAGTTCCAATTTTAAACCATCTCTTTGTGAATGCATATAACTGAATACTTTTAGAATAAGTCAGGTCACATCTTGCAAGCTTTGCTGCTTAGAAATGTCTTTCATCAGATAACTCAAATTATCTCTCTCAAGTTTAAAGTTTCACAGATCTATAGAGTGGGGGTAAAATGCTAAAGCATAGAATAAGTGACCTTTTCTTTAGTTCCCAATAAGTTCCTCATCTTCATCTGAGACCACCTCAGCCAGGACTTCATTGTCCCTATTACTAACAGCATTTTGGTTACAATCATTCAAGAAATTTCTAGGATGCTCCAAAGTTTCAAACATTTTCCTATCTTCTAAGTCCTCCAAACTGTTCCAACCTCTTTACATTACCAAGTTCTTAAGTCACTTCCACATAATCATGTTATCTTTATAGCTGTACCCCACTCTTGGTACCAGTTCTCTGTATTAGTCTGCTTTCATTCTGCCTTAAAGATACTGCCTGAGACTGGGTAATTTATAAAAAAAGAAAATTTTATTGACTCACAGTTTCAAATGGCTGGGAGGCCTCAGGAAACTTACAGTCATGGCAGAAGGCAAAGAGGAAGCAAGGCATATCTTACATCGTGGCAGGAGAGAGAGAGTAGCTGAAGGGGAAATGTGAAACAGTAATCCAACAACTGGGTCTCATGAGAACGCATGAGAACGCCCTCACTATCATGAGAGCAGCATGGGGAAAGCTGCTCCTATGATCTAATCACCTCCCACCAGGTCCCACCCTTGACAGGTGTGGATTACAATTTGGGATGAGATTTGGGTGGGGACACAGAGCCAAACTTTATTGGGAGGAAACAACACACAATCTGGGGACTGTCGTAGATGGGGTGCTGGAGGAGGGAGAGCATCAGGAAGAATAGCTAATGGATGCTGGGCTTAACGCTAGGTGATGGAACAATGTGTGCAGCAAACCACTGTGGTACAGCTTTACCTATGTAACAAACCTGCACATCCTACACATGTATCCCTGAAATTAAAATAAAAGTTGAAAATATATAAAAAATATAGCTACTCTTACTGTCTTTGCTTTCATTTGCATAAAATATCTCTTTTTCGTTCTTTCACTTTCATTCTTCATGTGTCCTAAATGTAAAGTGAGTCTCTTAGGAACAGCATATATTTCAGCCTTCTTTTTTTAATTATCTTTTTTTTTTATTTTAAAAAGACATTTTTATAAAAAGTGTTGAAATTAAGTCCCTATTACAACAACAAAAAAAACCTTTTGTATTGTATTTCTATTTAGGTTTGAATTACATTCATGAAGTACTAAGAAAAATTATGCTCACAAAATCAACTAAGTAAATAAATAAATATGCAAATTAAATAAATAAACATACCAAATAGATATAATGATTAAAACAATGGGAATGCACAGTGATTCCTCTCTCCTACAATTTTACAAAAACGATTTTGAGGTGGGAAGATGAAGCTGGCTTATCTAAGAGGTTTCTCACTGCAATCGCATGCATCCTCATAAAAGCAAAGCACAGGCAGAATTGAACACACATGGAGGAGAAGTTAATGCGAAGACAGAACATAGAGAGATTTGAAGATCCTGGCCTGGAAGATTACCATGAAGCCAAAGAATGCCTGTGGACACCGGAAACTGGAAAAACCATGCAATGAATTTCTCTCATAAATCATCAGAAAGATGACAGTCCTGCTGTGCATTGCTCTTAGAAAAACATATGTGATTACAAAGATTTTACAATATAAGGTAACATTCATGGTTCCAGGTAGAAGTATGTAAGATATCTTTACTGAAGTCATTTTTTACCCTACCACACAGTTCATAATATTCAGAGTAGTGTCACCTTTCTTGCTGTTAGTGGTAATCCAAAATTACACATATTAGTAAAAATGTTTTGTCTTTCTTACTGTTCAGACAAAGAAACTGTAAATATAATACAAATATATTATTTTTACATCACGGTTGATCATTCTGTGTGCACTTTGAAAGTTTTGCAGACTGGCTTATCTTTAAATGAGGGGATAGGGAAGAGTTATATAATGCAAATATAATATTAATGTCTCTTAATAGTTTTCTCTTAAATTTGTATGTGGTCACAAGGAAGATGATATGAGCACAATATTCCCTATTATAGAAAGCATTCTACAAAATGATACATTTATTTTAAAAATTATGAGAATGAATGCATCTTTACAAATTTTGCATTTTACTTTCTGCTCTTTAATCTCCATGCCACGCAAAATAAAATAATGTTACGTTATATCTTACTCAAATCCATTCTTTTTTCAGTTGAATTTTTAATTCTCAGTGATTAATATTTATTCTCTTTGGCTGCTATATTTGATCTTTAAAATTGTATTTGAATACATTTCAGTTACTTTTGAAGTTAGTATTCAGAAGAACAAAAGCCAATGAAAAAGTTTTTCTCATTGGTTGCAAAGCACCAAATCCAGTAACTCTTTACCTTTTCATTTCTGTAGGGTTCAATCTAGGATATAGATGGGAGGAAAAGGCTCTTTCACTTTGTCAGTCTAAGTTAAGGCTTATCTATTGTTGAGTAAACTCTATGAACTATGTTCTAGGCTGAAATAACCCTAGAGTGCTATTTCTTGATGCATGTTTAGCCATTGCGTATTTGTTTTTTATTTTCCTTATTTTTTTTTTTTGTGGTTTGTTTATACCTAAAAGTTTTGTGCTCACAAAAGACACAATTTTTTTGACATTTTAAAAGTCTGTATCTTTTAGGAATGTAAAATGGGAGTTAATACAATTTCCTAAACCCATTTGACATAGTGATCAATTGATTAATAAATGTTTGAAGCAGGTTTAATATAGAAGTTCCCCAAAATAAATAAACTCTTTTATGGCATAAGGCTGTACCTCTAACAATGGGTCATGATACTGACCTAGAAAAGACTGAAGAATATAAATCATTCCATGAATACTGCTTATCTTTCTTTGAAAAAGAAAACTTGCAGTGATGTATCATTCTCACCTTCAAATATGGCAAAAAAACAAACAAACAAACAAACAAAAAAATGCTCCTAAGTATAGCCAAGTATAGCATTATTGTAAAAGAAAGATTTACTTATTGAAGATCACAATAAAATGAGTGAATTCATATATAAACCTAAAACTTCTAGAGTTCTATGATTAATAGTAATATATTTAAGCAAATAAGTGATAATCTGATAGAGAAAATCCATAAGCTTTAGAGTGATATATTTTTTCAAATTATAATAATTTGATATTCCTTCACACTATTTAATCCATCTGCAACTTTTCTCATCTCAGTTCATGGTAACTCGAGCCATACAGATGCTCAGGCTGATACACACAGAATTATTCTTGATGTCCTTTCACAATACATTAAAATGCTGCTTGCAATCTATGTGCAATCTGACCATGTTCCACCACCTCACCTGATCAAAGTCAAACAAATGCTTTTGTTTTTAGCCAAAGTCTTGATTTTTCTATGTTTGCCTTTTTGTCCACTGTACATCAGTAGACTAATCCATTTAAATGTCAGTTTGATAATTTCTATCCTCTGTTGAAACCTTATAGTGGATCCCCTTTCTCAATAAAAATGAAGTCCTTAAAATAACAAAATTATCTACTTATCTGGCTTCCTGAAAACTCTGAGATAATATATCCTACTGCTCTCCCAGTTGAACACAACTCTTAAGTCACATAACTTCTATAGACTTTCTCCAACATGTCGGACAAGTGTCACCTTTATTCTAATTGTACTCTGTCAGGAATGCAATTCTCCAAAATAAATGCTAAACCATTTATCCCATAGATCCCATAGCTTTCAAATTTACTTTGTTATTTTATTAATACATTCACCAGGGAGGCTTATGCTGAGCAGCCTATTTGAAGCTAAACCTGACTCCTGCTTCAATCTCCCAGCTGAGAAGTAAATATTGAAGTATGAACCAGTATCTTATTATTTTTAAAGGCTAAATAATATACCATGCAGTTACATATAATGTTTTTATCCATTCATCAGTTGATAGACATTTGGTTTGTTTTCATCTTTTGGCTATTGTGAACATTGGTTGTGGAAGTTGTATATACATGTATTTGCTTGAGTATGTGTTTTCAATTTGGGGAGTTGTATATGTCAAAGTGGAATTGCTGCATCATACATAATTATCTGTTCACCTTTTTTGAAACAAACTCCTTTTTGCTTTTCTTAATTGCTAAACAATTTTACATTCCCAACAGTAATGTACAAAGTTTGTAATTTCTCTGCATCCTTGCCAACACTTGTTAAATTCTGGGCTTTTGTATATTTATTTATATTTTATTAATTTTGATGTTGCTAGTGGGTGTAGAGTGGTATCTAAATGTAGTTTTGATTTGCGTTTCTTTAATGACTAATAACCATAAGCATCTTTTCAAGTGTTTGTTGATTACTTGCTGTGTTAGTCCATTTTCCCACTACTATAAAGAAATACATGAGATGGAGTAATTTATAAAAGAAAGAGGTTTAATTTATTCACAGTTCCATCTGGCTGGGGAGGCTTCAGGAAACTTAGAATCATGGCAGAAGGCAAAGGGGAAGCAAGGACCTTCTTCCTATGGTGGCAAGAGAGAGAAGTGCAAACAGGGGAAATGCCAGACACTTATAAAACCATCAGATCTCATGAGAACTCACTCACTATCATGAGAACAACATGGGGGAACCACTCCATGATCCAATTGTCTCCCACCAGAAACCCCCCTAGACACATGGGGATTACGGGGATTACAATTCAAAATGAGATTTTGATGAGGACACACCCAAACCATATCACTTGTGTATCTTATTTGGAGAAATGGATATATCATGGATATTAGACCTTTAAACATTTGAAATATTTTCTCCTATCCTGTAGGTTGTCTTTTCATTTTCTTGATAATGCCCTTCAGTGCCTACAGCTTTTTTATTTTTATTAGTTCTATTTCTCTCTCTCTCTCTCTCTGTCTCTTGTGTTTTTTTGTCTCATATCTAAATATCCACTGCACTGTCCAAGGTCTGATTATTTACCCCTTGGTTTTCCTACATTTTTTTTTTTTTTTACAGTTTTAGGTCTAACATTTTTATATATATATATTATATGTATATATTATATATATTAATAAAATATAAATGAACCTACAAAAGCCCAGAATTTAACAAGCGTTGGCAAGGATGCAGAGAAATTACAAACTTTGTACATTACTTTTGGAAATGTAAAATTGTTTAGCCATTAAGAAAACCACCATTTGAGGTGTTTTGTGTGTGTGTGTGTGTGTGTGTGTGTGTGTGTTTATGATATCAGGTAGTGGTCCAAAGTTATTCATTTTTTTACATGCAGATTTCTTTTTAGTTCCAGCACAATTTGCTAATGAGAATATGTCTTCTCCATTGAATGGTCTTGGCATCCTGTGGAAAACTGACCATAGATGCACTATTTTATTTCCAGGCTATTGCTTCTATTCATTCATCTATCTATAATTACGCGAGTACCGCAATTGATCACTGTAGGTTTGTAGCAAGTTTTGAAATAAGGAAGTATAAGTATTCCAAATTTGTCATTCATTTTCTAGGTTGTTTTAGTTGTTTGGGGGCCTTGAATTCCATATGAATTTGAGGATTGTTTTTTCCATTTTTACCCAAAATAAGCTGTTGAAGTTTTGCTAGGAATTTATTGGTCTGTAAAATTTTACGGGCACAACCTTTTTAACAATGCTAAGACTTTCACTTCATAGGCTGTCTCTTCATTTATTTAGGTATTTACTTTCTTTCAGGCATGTTTTGTGGGTTTTAGTGTACAATTCTTTTACCTTCCTACATATATTTATCCATAGGTATTTTGTTCTTTTTATGCTATTGTTAATGGAATTGCTTTCTTAACTTCTTTTTTGGATTTTTCATTGCAGGTATATAGAAACATTGTTGATTTTTGTGTATTGATCTTATACCATGGTACATTGCTGATGTTGAATTTGTTTATTATCCCTAGTGGCTCTCTTGTATGTTAATTTGAATTTTCTATTTATAGAAATGTGCCGTCTATGAACAGAATAGTTTTTATATCTTCCTTTTCAGTTTGTAGGACTTTATTTTTCTTTTTCATTTTCTTTTGAAAATGCTGTGGCTAGAAATTTCAGTACAATGTTAAATAGCAAAGGTGTAAGGAGACATCCCTCTGTTGTTTCAAATAACTTTTTCTTTGTTTTAAGAAACAAGGTTTGCCCACTCTGTCACTCAGGCTGGAGTGCAGTGGCACAATCACAGTTTACTGTAGCCTCAAACCCCTGGGCTCAAGCAATATTCCCATTTAAGCCTCCTGAGTAGCTGAGACTACAAGCAGGCATCACCATGCCTAGGTAATATTTACAAAATACTTTTTGTAGACACAGGGTCTCGCTATGTTGCCCAGGATGGTTTTAAACTCCTGGACTCAAGTAAACTCCTGGACTCCTGGACTCAAGTGATGACCCCACCTTGGCCCCAGCACTGGGATTACAGGCATGAGCCATTGTGCTAGGCCTTCAAATAGCTTACTATTTAACATTTTATTTCATATTTATTTCATATTTCTTCAATTAATTTATATTTTTTCATTTATTAACAGTTATATTTGTGATATTTGTGATAAAATTTACTTTAATTTTACATTATATACTTATTTTTAATCTGAATTATGTTTTAGTTTAACTGGACCATACTTGAAGTGCTATTCTAGAATCCTCTAACATCATGCTATTTGTATTGTTGGTTTTTCACTCAGGCAATATTCTCAGACAAAAATGAAAACATTATCAGAATGGCCCTATTATTTCTTAAATATTGGATTTGAGTTAAAGACCTTTCACAAAGAAACAGAGACAAGCAGAACCAATTGTAAAATCCACTGAATACTGGGGGAAAAAAAAAAAAACGTGATGAAATTCTATGCCACATCCTCCAGAAAATAGAATAGATTGAAATACCTCTCAAATTACTGTGTATATCAGTATTGCAATAGTACCAAAAGCAGACAAATGTATTACAAGACAAGGAAACAAATACATAATATTCCCCAGAAAAAGTATGAACAGATTCTTAACAGATTCTTAACAAAATTTAGGAGATCAATTACAACAAAATATAAAACATGAGGTTTATGCCAGAAATGCAAGTTGGTTTAGCATTTAAAGATAAGTCAATTTAATACAACATATTAATAGAACAGAAGTGAAAAAAACATTATATTTTCTCAATAGAAGCAGGAAAACCATGTGAAAATACCAGCATATATTCCTGGTAATAAACGTCACCGAATTAGAAAGAGTTGGGAATTCCCTCATGTTGATCAATGCCATTCTGAGAAACTTAATAGTGACAATTTTTAATGGTGCAGATGTTAATGCATCTCCTTCCACCCGTCTAAGGGTAGGGAAAAAACAAGGCTGACTCTCTCACCACTTCTCCTTAATATTGTCTAGTCTGTTTGTATGTTTTGCTTTTTTCAAATTTTATTTTAGGTTTAGGGAGTTAAATGTGCAGGTTTGTGACATGGGTAGATTGCGTGTTGCCAGGATTTGATATGCAAATCATTGTGTCGCCCAGGTAATAAGTATAGTATTCAATAACTAGTTGTTTTAACTCCCACCTCCTTCAACCTCCCCACTCAAGTAGGCCCTAGTTTCTGTTATTTCCATCTTTATGTCCATGTGTACTCAACACTTAGCTCCCATTTATAAGTGAGAGCATGTAGTATTTGATTTTCTGTCTCTGTGTTAATTCGCTTAGGATAATGGCCTGCAGAGCTATCCATGTTGCTGCAAATTACATGATTTTATTTCATGTTTTTTAATTGCTGAGTAGTATACCATGGTGTATATGTACTACACTTCCTTTATCCAGTCCATCATTGACGGGCATCTAAATTGACTCCATGATTTGTGCTGCAATGAATATTATGAGTGTACATGCCTTTTTGGGTAGAATGATTTATATTCCTTTGGGTATATACCCAGTAATGGGATTTCTGAGTCAAATGGTATTTCCATTTTAAGTTCTTTGACAAATCTACAAATTACTCTTCACAGTGACTGAACTCATTTACATTCATATTAGCAGTGTATAAGCATTCCTTTTTCTCCATAACCTCCCTAACATCTGATTTGTTTTGTTTCTTTACTTTTTAATAATAGACATTATGACTGGTATGAGATGGTATCTCATCGTGGTTTTTATTTACGTCTCTCTAATTATTAATGGTCTTGAGTATGTTTTTTGTCATATGCTTGTTGGCCATGTGTATGTATTTTTTGAGAAGTGTCTGTTCATATCCTTACCCTTTTTTCAACAGGTTCTTTTAATTTTTGCTTGCTAATTTGTTCAAGTTTCTTATAGATTCTGGATATTAGACTTCTTTAAGATGCATCATTTGCAAATATTTTCTATTTTCTGTGCATGTTTTTCTCTTTCTTTCTTTCTTCCTCTCTCTCTTTCTCTTTCTGTCTTTCTTTTGAGACAGAGTCTTGCTCTGTCACCCAGACCGGAGTACAGCACCACCATGCCCAGCTAATTTTTTTGTATATTTAGTAGAGACGGGGCTTCACCATGTTAACCAGGTTGGTCTCGAACTCCTGACCTCAGGTGATCCACTCACCTCGGCTTCCCAAAATGCTAGGATTGCAGGCATCATTTTCTTTGATATTTTCCTTTTCTGTGCAGAAGCTCTTTGGTTTAATTGGGTCCCACTTGTCTATTTTTGTTTTTGTTGCACCTGTTTTTGGGGACTTCATTGTAAAATCTTTGTCAATGCTTATGTTCAGAATGATATTTCCTAGATTTTCCTCTAGTGTTTTAACAGATTTAGGTCTTACATTTAAGTCATTATTCCATTTTAATTTTTGTAAAAGGTGAAAGGAAGGGATCTAGTTAAAATCTTCTGCATGTAGCTAGCCTATTTTTTTTTCAGAACCATTTGTTGAATAGAGAGTCCTCTTTTCAATGTTGTCATTCTCATTGTAGAGATCTTTCAAATCACTGTTTATTTGTATTCCCACATATTTAGGTTTGTATAAAAGTAATTGCAATTTTGGAATATGAATTTTAAATAATTATATCTAGGTTCAAGCATGTCTTTATTAATCAAAATCATATGCAAATACTAAAATGGAATAATGACTTCAATATAAGACCTAATTGTGTTAAAACTCTAGAGGAAAACCTAGGAAATTCCATTCTGGATATAGTCCTTGACAAAGATTTCACAATGAAGTCCCCGAAAACAATTGCAGCAAAAATGAAAATAGACAAATGGGATCCAATTAAACCAAAAAGTTTCTATACAGAAAAAGGAAATATCAACAGAGTACACAGAAAGCACAGAGAATGGGAGAAGATATTTGCAAATGATACATCTGAAAGAAGTCAAATATCCAGAATCTATAAGAAACTTGAACAAACTGCAATGCCTGTGGTCAGCACTGTTCAACAGAAAAGGCCCAATTCTTCTCCATGACAATGCCCAACCACACATCACACAACCAACACTTCAAAATTTCAACTAATAGGGCCAGAAAATTTGCCTCATTCACCACATTCACAGGACCTCTTGCCAACTGACTGCTACTTATTCAACCATCTTGACAGCGTTCTGCAGGGATTTGCTTCCACAACCAGCAGGAAGCAAAACATGCTTTTCAAGAGTTCATCTAATTCTGAAGCATGGATTTTTACACTACAAGAATAAACAAACTTATTTTTCATTGGCAAAAATGTGTTGATTGTAATGGTCCCTCAGCTCAGCTCATGAGACACCCTCTTATTGGGCTTTTTTAACTTTCCAATTTTCTTCAAATTTGAATGACCATAGAATGGTCAACATTGACCATTGAATTCTTTGGCATCTTCTCTTGTAGTTGTAGAAGTATCAGCTTCCATGATTGCTCTCAATTTGTCACTGTCAACTTCTGGTAGCTGGCCACTAAGCTTCACATCTTCAAGCCTCTCATCTCCTTTGCAAAACTTCTTGAACCACCACTGCACTGTATGTTTGTGGGCAGTTCCTGGGCCAAATGCGTTGGTGATGTTGCGAGTTGTTTCCACTGCTTTACAGTCCATTTTGAATTTGAATTAAAAAATCACTCAAATTTGCTTTTTGTCTAACATCATTTCTATAGTCTAAAATAAACATAAACTAAACAGCAAGTGATACGTCATTAGAAAAAAAAACCCATAAAGTGAGAAATACCCATTAAAATGATGTATAACATAACCACATTTATTTAAGAATGTATTCAAGTATCAAACATCAAATTCCAACAATGCAAAACCTGCAATTACTTTGGCACTCACCTAGTATTTAATTCTCCTTGTGGCTATTGCAAATGAGATTGTGTTCTTGGTTAGGCTCTCAGCTTGCATGTAATTGGTGTATAGAAATGTTACTGATGTTTTTACATTGATTTTGTATCCTGAAACTTTACTGAAATTATTTCTGTTATAGAAACCTTAAGACAGAAGCTATGGGTTTATCAAAATATAGAATCATATAGACTGCAGTGAGAGATATTTTTACTTCTCTTCCTATTTGGATGCCATTTATTTATGTTTATTGCCTTGTTTCATTGACTAGGACTTCCAGTACTATGTGGAAGAGCAGTGGAGAGAATAGGCATTATTATCTTGTTATGGTTCTCAAGGGAAATATTTACAGCTTTTGCCCATTCAGTATGATGTTGGCTATGGGTATGTCATAGACAGCTCTTAGTATTTTAAGGTGTGTATTTTGATGTCTAGTTTGCTGAGAGTTTTTAACATAAAGCGATGTTCAGTTTTATTGAAAGCCTTTTGTGTGTCTATTGAGATGATCATGTGGTCTTTTTTTAAGTTCCATTTATGTGATGAATCACATTTATTGATTGGCGTATGATGAACCAAAGGATTCAGTTTGATAGTAATTTTATTGAGGATATTTTTCATCTTTTTTCATCAGAAATATTGGCCTGAAGTTTTATTAATTGATTGATTGACTGATTGTCTCTTCTAGGTTTTGGTATCAAAACGATGCTGGCCTCATAAAACAAGTTAGGGAGAAGTCCCTTCTCCTAAATTTTTTGTAGTAATTTCAGTAGGATTAGCCCTAAATCTTCTGTCTATGTCTGATATAATTGAGCTGTTAATCTGTCTTGTCCTGGGCTTAATTTGGTTGGTAGTATTTTTTATTAGTAGTATTACTGATTAAATTTTGTAACTCATTATTTGTCTGTTCATGGTTTCAATTTCTTCCTAGTACAATTTTGGGAGGTTGTATGTTTTCAGAAATTTATCCATTTCTTGTAGGTTTTCTAGTTTGTGTGAATAGAGGTGTTTGTAATAGTCTCTGAGTGTTTTATTATATTTCTGTCGTTATTTCTAATTTTGTTTATTGGGATCATCACTCTTTTTTCTTTTTTAATCTATCTAGCAGTCTATCAAAGTTATCTTCTTTCAGATAACTATCTTTAAGTTTTCTTTATCTTTTGTATAGTTTTTTCATGTCTCCATTTCATGTCTTTCAGCTCTGATTTTATGGTTATTTCTTTTCTTCTGCTAGCTTTGAGTCTGGTTTGCTCTTGTTTTTCTAATTCTTCTCAATATGATGTTAGGTTGTTAACTTGGTATCTATCCAACTTGATGTAGGTATTTCATGCTTTAAACTTGCCTCTTAAGTTTGCTTTAGCTGTGTCTCAGAGATTCTGGAATGTTATGTCTTTGTTTTCATTAGTTTCAAAGTATTTTTTTTTATTTCTGCCTTAGTTTCATATTTAAACTAAACATCATTCAGAAGCAGATTGTTTAATTTTTATATAATTACATGGTTTTGAGACATCTTCTTGGTATTGACTTTTAGTTTTATTGTGCTGTGGTCCTACACTGTAGTTGGCATGTTTTTTTTTTTTTAATTTTTGTGAATTGTTTTATGGATGAGTGTATGCTCAATCTTAAAGTATGTGCTCTGTGAAGATGAGAATAATATATATTCTATGGTCATTGTGTGGAATATTTTGTTGATCTCTGTTAGTCCCATTTGGTCAAGCATCGATTTTCAGTCCTGAATATCTTTGTTAGTTTTCTGACTCAATGTGTCTAACATTGGCAATGGGATGCTGAAGTCTCCTATTATTATTTTGTGGGTAAATATCTTTGTAGCTATCCAAGAACTTATTTTAGGAATCTGGGTGCTCAACATTGGTGCATACATATTTAGAATATTTAGAATAGTAAAATCTTCTTGTTGAATTGAACCTGTTTTCATTATGTAATGTCCTTCTTTATCTTCTTTGGCCATTGGTGGTTTAATGTCTATTTCATCTGAAATAAGAACAGCAATCTCTGCTCTTTTTTGTTTTCCACTTGCTTGAGAGATCCTTCTCCATTCTTGCAGTTTGAACCTATGGGTGTAATTGCATGTGAGATGGGTCTCTTACAGCAGACACTTTGGTCTTGCTTCTTCTTCCAGTCTTTCTCTTTGTGTCTTTTAAGTAAGATGCTTAGCCCAATGAAAAGTCAGTATTAATATGTGAGGATTCGATCCTGTTATTATGTTGTTAACTGGTTATTATGCGGACTTGATTGTATAGTTGTTTCATAATGTCAATGGGCTATGTACTTAAGTGTGTTTTGTGGTGGTATATATTAATCTTTTGTTTCTATGCATAGCACTCCCTTAAAGACCTCTTGTAAGGCAGGTCTGGTGGTAATAAATTCTCTTCATATTTGCTTGTCTTGAAAGGATTTTATTTCTCCTTCATTTATGAAAGTCACTTTGACAGGATATGAAATTCGTGGTTGTAATTTCTTTTCTTTTAAGATACTAAATATAGGCCCCCAATCTCTTCTGACTTGTAGAGTTTCTGCTAAAGGGTCTGCTGTTAACCTAATGGAGCTTCCATTGTAGTTTACCTGCCCCTTCTTTCTAGCTCCTTTAAGGTTTTTTCTTTTGCATTGAACTTGGAGAATCCGATGACTATGTGTCTTGGGAATGGTCACCTTGTGTAGTATCTCACAGAGGTTCTCTGAATTTCCTGATTTTACCTGTCAACCTCTCTAGTGAGGTTGGGGAAATTTTCATAGACAATATCCTCAATTATGTTTTCCAGGTTGCTTGTTCTCTCCCCGTTTTTTGTTGTTGTTGTTGTTGTTGTTTTGTTTTTGTTTTTTTTCAGTAATGTCAATGAGACGTAAGTTTGGTCTCTTTACATGATTTTTATTTTTCAGAGGTTTTGTTCATTTTCTAAAATTCTTCGTTCTTTAATTTTGTTTGTCTGAATTGATTTGGAGGAATAGTCTTGAGCTCTGTGATTCTTTTCTTAGCTTGCTCTATTCTGTTATCATTGCTTCCAATTGTATTAAGAAATGCATGTTTGTTTTTTTTCCAGATGTTCAGCTTAGTTCTTTCTGCAAATGGGTATGTCATCATTCCACACTTGGATTCTTTTATTGTTTTCTTTGAATTTTATTTCTACCTTCTTCTATATCTCATTGAGCTTCCTTGCCATCCAGGTTCTGAATTCTATACCATTATATCAGCTATTTGTATCTGATTATTAACCATTGCTGGGGACCTAGTGTGATCGTTTGGAGGTAAGAAAAGACATTTTGGCTTTTAGAATTCCGAGAAATCTTGCACTGTTTTTTGTTTGTTTGTTTGTTTTCTCATCTGTGTGGGTAATGATCCCTTATTCTCTGAAGTTGCTGTCCTTTGGATAAGGCTTTTTTTCCTTTTATACTCTTTGATGCCCTTGAGGTTCTGATTGTGGTATAAGTTGAATCTAGTCAATTGACTTCATTTCTGGATGTCTTCAAAAACTGAGCTCAGCACTCCTGGGCTATGTGCTTTAATCCTGCAGTCCTGAAACCAAGTCCATGACTCTTTTCTCTGGCCCCTTGAGGTGAAGGAGCTGCTATTTTGGAGGGGCTGAGGTGCTCTCAGTCCACTGGAAACAACACTGTTGGATGCCGCCAGCAAAAGCAGCCTGATGAAGTAGTGAATGGGCAGTGGGTGTGTGTGCATCAGCGGAGGGACAGTGCAGCCATAGGTCCTGCAAAAGCAGCCTGATGAAGTAGTGAATGGGTATGGCAGTAGTGAATGGGAATGGGCATGGCAGTAGTGAAGGGGCCAGGAGCAACTGCACACCAATGGGGGTTGTAGGGGAGCCAAAGTCATGTGCACTGTGATGGGGTGGTATTGGGTTTGTGCATGCCTGCATTCCAGCCAGATGGCAGAGGAAAACTGCAGACAAGTGTATGCTGGTGGTGTAAGCTACGGATAGTACTCACCAGTGGCAGTCCGTCTGTGAAACTAACTTGACAGGAAGGCAGGGGCTGTCGACAAAAGAGTTAAGGCACTGATCACTGTCGAGTGCTTTAATACGGCGGCTGAGGCTGTGCTGTAACCTGGTGTGGCCAGGCAGAGACCCTGGGAGGGGCCAGCATATGGGGAACATTTAGATTTGACTGGCCCTGTCCTGCGGGCAAGATAGCCATGCTCATTCTAGGTCTGGCAGTTAACAAAGTCTAACACCGCCTGAAGGAATATGGAGAGCCTTAGTGAATGGGTACTGATGACTGTGCTCCACTGCAGTCATCCCCATGCCAAACCATCTGGGCTCCACACAGAATAGAGTTCTGTCTCTGCCAACTCCCTGGAGAGTTCTCCCTATCAACTCAGATATCTGTGGTGGTAGTGGACATCTCTCACTTCTAGGATTCCAGAGTTCTGTTGACAGTGGGCTGCTCCATACCTATATCACTCACCCCTTCGCTAGGAGTCATTTGAGGCCAGGAGCGAATCCTGGTTCTTGACAACCCCATCCAGAGCTCTTAGTCTATTTTCTCTTCAGCCCCAGGTCTGCAACTTTCCTCTATCAACTTTCAATGTCTTCTTTCCAAAGATCAGCTTACGGTGTTCCAGTCTACTTGATATTCTGGTCTCTGTCAATGGGAGAAGTTCTTCCTGGCTGTGTCTAGTCAACCATCTTGACATTTTCTCTACTCAGTATTGTACAAGAGGTTCTCGATATTGTAATGTCATAAATAAATAACATCTATATTGAAAATAAATAAATAAAATACATCTTTATTCATGGTTGATATAGTCATTGATGAAGAAAATTCTATGGAATTGACAAAAAAAATACTAGTATTACTAAATGAGTTCAATAAGATTACAGGATAAAAACAACTATATAATAAAATATTACCATGAAAAATCAATTATATTTCTACATAGTAGCAATAAGCAGTCAGAAAATTAATTTTTGATAACATGAATAAATTAAGAGCGGCCGGGCATGGTGACTCACACCTGTAATCCCAGTACTTTGGGAGGACGAGATGGCTAACATGGTGAAACTCCCATCTTTACTAAAAATACAAAAAAAATTAGCTGGGCGTGGTGGCACGCGCCTCTAGTCCCAGCTACTTGGGAGGCTGAGGCAGGAGAATTACTTGAACCCAGGAGGCGAAAGTTGCAGTGAGTCAAGATCACACCACTGAACTCCAGCGTGGGTGACAGAGCAAGATTCCACCCCAAAACAAAAAAAAAGACTAACCAAACCAAGAGTTGACAAGGATGTGGAGCAACACGGACACTCTTTGCACTGGTGATGGAAACGTAGTATGGTACAACTAATTTAGGAGATAGCTGTTAGTTTTGTTTGTCAGTGTACACTTAAAATACAAACCAGGAACTCCAAGAGAAATAAAACTTGTGTCCATGCAAATACTTATATACAAATTACCATTCCTGACTTTCTTTTTAGCAGCTTAACATTGGAAACAATACAAATATCCATTAACAAGTGAAGGGATAAAGAAATTGTAGTGTCATATACTACTCAGGACTAAAATGTAAGGGCTATTTGGAAAAATGTAAATGAATTTCAAAATAATTATGCTGAGTTAAAGAAGTCGGGTAAAAAAGACCATATACTGTATATGATTAATGCATTTCTAGAAAATGCACACATTCATAGTGAAAGAGAACAGGTCTGTGCTTACCTAGTTGAGGAAATAGAGAAGAGGTGAGAGTGAAGGATTACGAGGGACACATGGAAAATTTTTGAAATGATGATTATGTATATTACCTTGATGTGGTGCTGATGTTATAGATGTATACACATGTCAAAATTATCCAATAATACATTTTAAATATAGGCAGTTTTATGTGTCTCAAAAATAATTTAATACTATATATATGTTAAAAATAAAGGACAAGCAAAGACTTTGCATTCAATATTGTATGTGCTTACGTGTGTGTGTGTGTGTGTGTGTTTGTGTATTGTACTATTAATGTGTTTCAGGAATTGAAAGAATATCATTAGGTTTTATTCAGAGCAGCTGTTACATTTTTTTCCTCTGCTAACTTTGTTATATGTTAAATATGGTAGGAAGCAACTCTTAAGAGTTTTTCTTTTTTATTTTCTTTTCCTCAAATCAACTTAATGTGAGTATTTCTGTAGTGGGAATAGCATAATTGAGCACAATTACTCATAAGACAAATATGAATTATGCTTCCTCATACTAGTGATTCCATTGAAATGATAATACATTGTAATTCTAGAGCTATACCCTTAATATTAGTCATCAGTGACGTAACTTGTATCCTAAATTCAAAGTTATTTTATTAAAATTTATGAAATGTTATTAGCTTTAATTATGAATTGTTTGCCAGAGATGTAGGGTGATAATAATGCTAATAAATTCAATTATTATTTGCTTAAAGTTTTATTCTTTAAAACTTGACTACTTAATTATATCTTTATTATAAAAAGACCACACATTTGTGAAAGCAAACTTGCAGAGTAAGATTTTTAATGGTTATTGAATCTGTTCTTGTTTGGAATGCATGTTTGATGGATGGAGCTTATATATGTATATGTATAGAAAACATCATTTGTGATTCATCAAAATATTAAAGACACATTTAAAATCTCAATTTATTTCCAAAGGTACCAGAAAAGTGCAGAGCTAAATTTGCAGCCCTATTTTAGGATGCTGTAATGTCTGCCCTCCTAATATTTTCTATCTTATGTATACTTCCTCTGCACCCATTATGTATTTGCATTGTTCAACTTCATTACCTATATTCAAATAATTTTGTAAATCATCTCTATTCTGATGTAATATGGGAGTTTATATATAAAAGAGGAAACATAAAATGTTTAGCACAAGAAAATGAGAAAATAAATGAAGTACTTACTGAGTTATCTGGAAAGATTTCTTAGATGTTTTGAAGGGATATTTGATAGTTAATGGTGATGCTTAGGCTATCTGCTTTCACTAAAAAATCAATTGCTTTTTTTACCTAGACACATGTATATCACAAAGAGTATTATAAACATATTAGTTTTGATTAGGCTTATTTTGACTTAGATGTAGCTCAGATTCAATGAACAGATGATTCAAATGAGCAGATGATTATTCTGATATCACAGCACCATGGTTGGCAAAAAAGAATCTGCAGTGCTGAACATGTGTGCCCTGAAGGTGGACATACTGGGCCAAACCAGAGAGTGCAAAAGGAGAGGAGGAGACCATCTTTGTGAGGATGCCCTGATGAGGAAGTGGCAGTACTGGGCAGGTTTGAAATTTTACTGTGTCTTCATCAGATCATCTACTTTTAACTGAAAAGTCCTGATTGTGGTACAGAATATCAATAGACCTGATTGGGGAGGCAGATAAAAGATGTGCAAGAGGCAACAAATCTGGGCCTTTCATTAGTAAAACTTCAGTCTGGCAATCAGAACTTGGGGTGTGTAAAAACATGGCAAGATGTATTGATTCCTTAAAATGTTTTAGTCATAAAATCTTGCTGAGCTTCAGATGACAAACCCATTATTCACTTTTGTGTGATTTTTTTGTTGATGTTTTGTGTTTTACTTTGTTTCAGCAATGATATTTTGCCATTTGATACAATACAGAAAATCCAAACACTTCAAATTTACGACAAATAAATATGTTGTTTTTAGAATATCATATTATTGCCTTTAATATATAAAATTGCATGACTGAAGTGAAAACATCTACTAAATATTTCCGTCCTCTCTGAAGCATGGTCTAAATTATCAGAAGTAAATATTAAGTTCATCAGTTTGTAGATTGTGAACAGTTTCTATTTTAAAAAGTAATTGCAGAGATCATTGTGATTCTTGTCTACTTGTTTCCTCTCTGACTTTTGCTGCTGACATAGCATAGCATGTATGCATTACCTTCCAGACAAATCATGAATGAAGTAATATGCTTTCTTCTTCCTGTGGGAGGAATAAGTACCTGAGCCAAAGATAATAATTTGAAAGGATAAAATAAAAAGTATGTGACAAATCGAAATTATTAAAATGTGGTATTTTCCCTTCAAATGTATTTAGCTGAAGTTTCATAGTACTCCAAACTATGCGGGACAGTACTGTGTGTACTTTTATAAGGCCAATCCTTGCATTCTTCAGTCTCAATAGATAAGAAGCTATTGAAAGATGTAGAGATGAATAGAAAGGGAGAAGATAACATTAGCACACATTTTTCTGTACACAAAAGAGATCTGAAATATTGGTTAATTTGTGCTCTTTCTAAAATTTTAAAGTATGTGCTCAGCTAAATTGTCTAATGATTCTTATTTGTCATAGATATTAGGGGTTATTTACTTTGCAGGTTATTTTACTTATTTCATAAAAGCAAAAGTAATAAGCTGGTCCTTTTTAATAAATAGTGGATAGATATCAATACAGTACAAATCAGTGCATATTTTTAACCTAAAGCTTCTAGAGAGCACAGATATATATATATGTGTATATATATGCACATTTATATATTTATATTTACATTTATATATTTATATTTACATGTTATATGTATATAACACATAATATATAGTATATAATATAATATATAAATGTAAATATATATATAAACATATATAAACATACACACATATATTTATACACAAATATGTACATTACATATAAAGTATGCATATTTATACATATCTGTATAAATGTATGCATATATGCATTTTTAATGGCAAGAACATATACCAGAATAATAAACTGCTGCCCTAAAATAAAGGGTTTTTTAATCCATTATACTAGAACCTTGCACATAGAATCCTCCTCCATACTTCTATGACATGGTAATGTGCAAGGCTACTACCATGAAACCGTAGCATATTTTTACTGCTACTTCCACCACTCAAATGTCATTCCTAATGTTCATTCCTAAAGGAGATACCATCATAGTCTTGAGGTCATTTTTTAAAATCAGTGATTATATGTTTAGTGTTATCACTATTTAAACACTAGACAGAATACGCAGAATAAAGCCTACTTGAGGCCCACTCACTCAGATATTCTTGGATCAAGGTATCACAGTGCACATTGAAAAAGAAGGTCTTTAGATAATTTAAAATTACTGAGAAACCCCTAGAGTTGGTAATACACCCAGGAAGGGAAATAAGATCTAAAGTTTCAATAAGGGATGGAGATTGGATAGCTAATAAAGCAGAACAGGCACCTAAGGAGAGTGATGCTTGTCTACTTGCTTCCTGTCTGGGTTTTGCTGCTAACATTTCATGGTATGTATGCAATAGCTTCCAGACAAATGGTGAATGAAGTAATATGCTTTCTTCTTCCTGTGGGAATGCATAAAAATAAAATAATGTAGAAATAAAAAAAAAATCAAATAAAAATGAAAGTACATGGCATAAAGTACCTGGATTACAAGATCAGAGGTAAATCTAATGAAAAAAAAATCACACAGAATTTAAATCTTAAGTTTGGCAAAGCATTTTAGAGCAAAGCTTCTTGAGGTTAAGACTCAGATCTGCTTTCAACACTTTAACTAC
Organism: Rhinopithecus roxellana; assembly: GCF_007565055.1. NCBI lineage: Eukaryota > Metazoa > Chordata > Mammalia > Primates > Cercopithecidae > Rhinopithecus > Rhinopithecus roxellana. The sequence continues at coordinate 28,896,261 of NC_044554.1, read as the reverse complement.
CATAATGTTCCAATCAATAAATATTTCCTGGATGAACTCATGATAACTAGTAAAGCCTGACTAAATTCACCCAGACGTGGAGAAAGCACTGGTTACACTTGCTTCATGGTTCCAGGTACATGGCAAAGCCATCTGCTGCAGCAGATGCCTGGGGGTTGATTGGACAGCAAATGTTTGTGAAGAAAAAGGCATCTCTTTCTGAGAAGGCTACCAAGAAAGAGGACCAGGCAACTGTGCCAGGACTGCTCTTAACCTCCATCAACACCCTCACCATCATATTGATCTTCCTAATTTAACCAAAAAGCTTCTACAAATTTGTAGAGAGATGATTGGACTACATTTTACAGTTTAAAATAAAAAGCCCCATAACATTTTTGATAAAAGTTAATTTGCATTATGTTCTTTATGCAAACACTCTGTGTTTGCTATGCCTTCCTTTAAACACACTAACACATCGATAGTTTCTGGAAATATTTCAGTATGCAATATTTCTGCATTAACCCTTAAATTTTCATGTTGTTAATGTGAGTAATCTATACATTCTCCTAAGTTTAAATTTATTTATTTTAGCTATAATTATAATTATATAGACATAGAGATTGGAGAATAAAAATTTCATGATTTATTTCCTATTTCAGTTTTCCCATCTCTGATTTACCTTTGGTTCCAGGATTCTAGAAAAAAATTTCAAACAGCTGTAATAACTTTAGCTTTATTTTCCTTGCAAGAGGAGGTCAACAACACTGAAACTTAGAGTTCGGTGGTAGAGAAACTTGATTTTTAATGAAAGAAACAAAAATTATGTATACACAAGGATAAATGAGCTATCTTTCCCTTAATATATTACCAATTTTACATTGTGAGTTAACAAATTTTGCAGCAACTTAATTTGTTTTTGCCATAGACTACAAGTTTCTAATATAAAACGGTTAATTTTCCCATGAAGTAGAAAACTCTATACAATAAGATTGGATCTGCATTTAAACTCATGCTTAAACAGGTTAAATATGCACTGTTTTTTATACACCTATGGAAGAACACAGTATACCACCTAAGGAGATTATTCTCATGCACAAATCAAGATGAAACCAAAAATTACAAATGGTCTCTTTGAGTCCACTGTTTTCTTCCTTTTATGCATTCCACATAGACAATTATTTAATCAAACCTTTCTAAAGTACTGCATTTTTACCTTGTTAGGAGAGTGGAAAAAAGTAACAATATAATTTACATTTTTCACGAGAATGTATTTTTAAATTCTCTTGTAGGCACTGACCCTCTTTTCCTTATTAACCTTATTTCTATTACTTCTTTTCTGTGCATTATCTATATGCTAATACAATAGAAACAAACATAGAGTAATTGACTAATCTTGTATTGTCTTTAGAGTAGTAATGCATGGAGTACTTTCCAGATAAAAACCTTAGTAAAATTTTGCTTTCTTTTTAAATTCCAGCTAAAATAGACATTTTCTAGTTGATACTGACATAATATGATTATTTTCCAAGTATCAGCTCAAGTTTCATTACAGTAATCTTCCAGGACAGTTGTATTTTGTGAACATCAGATTTTTTTTCCTGGGAACAGGACCATAAGGGAAAAAATGATGACACGGCTTCTTTAGATATCTATACTAACTGTGGATGACTGTAAAGTGAACTGGGTGAGCTGAATTAGCTACGTGAAACAGCCCTGTGGTGATTGCTCTAGAGGAGGAAGATGTAAAGGGGAATTGTGGAGAATGGATCAGAAGCTCAAGACTTCTAGCCTTATCAAATCTCCTGTGACAAAATCATGGCTCTGAAGCAGGTGAGGCACTCTTAAAATATTAATTCCTAATTTATTGTCCCTAAATCCTTGGAGAATTCTCAGGCCCTTTTAGGGGTTCAAGGAAATACAATCTATTTTCATAATAATTCTAAGATGCTATCTGCCTTTTATTGTGTCAGTAAGTGCACTGATTGTGAAACGCAATGGGGGGTAAAACTGCCAGTGATTTATAGCAAGGTAGTATCCCCATATTTTACTACTAATTTCTATATTATTCATTGCCATGCACTGCCATATAATCCAATATCAGTTTAACTTAAGAATATATTTTAATGAGCAAAGAATAGTATTTATAAACAAAAACTTGATTCTTAAGTCACATACATCTATTTTTAACATTCTGCTTGACAAAAGGAGATGTACACTTAAAGCAACTGAGTCATTACTAAAATATGATGGTTGTCTCAAGGAATATCAGTGGTTTGTTTTGAGTAGCCAGCAAAACTAACCACTTTTTTCATAGATTGGAACTTTTACTTAAGACAATGATTTACAGACAAATTATGCTACTTCATGTCTGGGTATTTAGAAGGTGTTTCCTCAAAAAATGAACAAAATAAGCCTGTCACAGAAGACAATTGTCAATATATGTGGAAAATAATAAACTTTAGAAGAATTAGAATTTTAGAGGTTTGGTTCCATCACTGTGAACTTGACTTCTGACTACTAAAGGAATATTCCAGTTAAATGAATAATTTTATTAAACAATGTTAATTTTTATATTGTAAAATGAAACTCATCTACATTTGAAAGATGTTCATAAGTCAGTGAACTCATGTTCTCCAAATGACAAATGCATGATGTTATAAAATTATCTGTGAATAAAAGATCCATTCAAGGTTCTTCACAGGTCAATTGATTCTAATGTAACAGAATATAAAATTATTTTGATTTTTTTCAGATTCCATTTTGAAACTAACCTTTAAATAACTTTTACCTGTTCTTGAAGAACACTACTAACAATTAGTTGAAAAGGTCATTAAAGGTCCCTCTCTTTTTTTTCCAACTACATATCTATACGAAACTTGATTTTCTTTATATACCTCAACCAACTTACTGTAACACATTTAATGAAAATCAGATGTGAAAATTCAACTGCCTTCTATTAAGGCAGACATTAATTAGATTTGAAAACAATGTAAAACAATTACATTTTTCTCACAAATGCAATTTGACTACGTTTGTAGATAGCAAGTGGAAGAGCATAAAAGAACATCATATAGAACGTGACACGATCTCATTCGATTTTTCCTGTTATTATATTTGGGACTATGTGAAATAGAATAATGAGTAAGAAAAATGTCACAAGTCTCAGGTACCTTTCATTCTCTCTATTAGGACAGTGGGAAATTGTTAATATTTGAGTAACAACACTACAGTTTATCAACTATTTCTGCTTATTTCTACCACACTTTTTATTTATATATTGTTGGTCAATGATGATAAATCTCATACAAGAACTATTTATATATTAAACTTGTCTGTGATAAGCAATAACTAGGTTCTTAGGCCCTCACTTTTGATGTGTCTCTAATATTTTGGTTAGGTAGGTAAGAAGTTACCTAGATTGTTGTGTTTAGTGTGAACCTTATTGATGATGCATGTGACAAGAGAAATTATATTATCTTGTGAAAATTTTATCTTTTATTCTTAAAAAGATGACATTTCTCATTATTCTTCAAAAATAAAATAATCTGCTAGTGCATAATGAGTTACACATGGTCACACTTGAAGCAAAATACAAACGTCAGAAAGTCATTGGCAGAGCTATGCTTAGAAATCAGGACTAAAGAAAGTAGCATGATTTCAACCATAAAGGCAGTGTATTTTTATTGGTTCCATTTTAGATAATACAAGGTCATGATACTTTTGAGTGAGCTTCTGCATTCCTTCGTTAATTTCTGTCATTGTGGTGAATATTAATAAGCACATCTTTCATCATCACAGTACTAAATTTTATAACACAACATCTTATCCTTCCCTTTGCCAAGATTGTTACATAGATGTAATTTTAAGAATATCCACATTAACATCATAACATCACCGAAAATAGCTACAAACGTAGCAGGGAGAGTTAGTCTCTATCAAATAACATACACATATTTTACGTAATTAACTTGCCAATATAAGGTTTGAATTTAGATGATCAATATCTGCGTATTATGAAACAATGCTATGTCAGAATTGCACTGCAATGCACAATTTAAATAAAATGATTAATTTCCTCTTATTCCTCCAGTAACCTCTTAATTCTGCATGAAAGTTTGATAAATAAATCTATAAAAGAGAACATTTAGTTAATAACTAACAGTAAAAATTGTTGACAATGGAAAAAGCAGCTAACTGGTTTTTAGTTGCCACCTCATCGCAGAATAGTGATTTCATTAGTTTCCTGTTTTTGAATAACAAATTACCACAAGTTTAGTGGTTTAAAATGACAGAAATTTATTTCACAGTTTCCATAGTACAGGAGTTATGGTACAAGGAAACAAAGTGCTCAGGAACCCTGGCTAAAAATCAGTATGTCATCTGGGGTCACAATTCATATTGGAGCCTCAGGTTACTATCCAGACTCATTAATTGTTGACAAAATTCATTTCCCTGAAGTTGTATAACTAAGGTATCCATATGCTTACTGACTTCTGAATAGAGAAGTCAACTTCTGGAGGTCACGCTCAGTTCCTGGCCACATGCCCCCAAAAGTAGTATACAGCTTGAGTCTTTGCTTTCTTCCAGATGAACAGGCGCACATATCTCTGACTTTTAATGTTCCCCCAGTGTTCTACAAAGGAAGAAAAGAAATACCCACACACAGATACACACACACACACACACACATACACACACAGTCCCAGGAGTGACTCTGTCTTCACTATTTGCCATATAACATAATCTAATCTACAGAGCAATCATGCTTTCATAGCCACAGATTCTGCCCACACTCGATGAGAGAAAATTAATTCAAGGTGTACGTTTATACCAAGTGCTAAGAATTTGGGAGATCATCTTGGAATACTGTCTACAATAGAAACCTTTAACCCATTGGGTTTTAAATAGAAAGTTTCAGTCCAGAAAAAAAATTTTCGTTATTTCCAAAGATATTTCTTTGTAGAAATGAATGATATTAGTATTATCTTATGGCATTTATTGAGATCAATACTTATCTTCAAGCCAATAGCCAGTATTTATAGCCCCTCACTCTAAAACCAGATACAGAGGTCAAATCATAAGCAAATGAATACAGAAGTTTCTTGCACCCTTAGAAACAACTGTACTGAGAGTAATATTTTAAATATGTATAGCTTTTTAATTAACAAATTAAATTCTATATTTCAAATCAGGAGAAACAGATGAAGGCAATTGTTGTATATTACTTTAAAATATTCTTTTGTGTGTGTGTTTTGATTTCATTTGTTGCTTGACACAATAAGTGTATTTTCTGCAGAGGGTGACAGTGACAATTGGGAGAGTTAATGTGGATCTTTCTCATTTGAGAATCATAGCAATGACAGGTGGCTAAAGTTCATGAAAATACCTTAGGCTTAATGAGGTGTGGACAAATTCAGCATGCATCAGGTAATAAAAATCTTAACCTAAAAAATGTTTAAATCTTATATGGTTATAGTTTGAAGTTATTGCTTAATTTTTCCTAATAAACTTTTAACAAGATCTTATATTAATATATTCACATTTTAAGTAAAATGACACTTGGGTAATTTCCTAACGAGATTTACATTCTGAGGTCATATTTTCATAAAATACTCGGCCAATAAAATAATAAGATTGTACTATTTTATCAATCATGATTTCAGAGTCATCCCAAAAGAAACAAACTAAAATGTCTTTTAAAAACACAAGGATAATATTATGAGAAGTACATTGCTTCAGCCTATGTACAGCAGACTTAATATTTAACAATATTTGACCTTAATATTTAACAATTAAATAGAATTTTTGCAGTATTGCTTAATGTATGTATTATATAATGTGATATATTTGGATGAATAAAAATATCTAATTTTGAATGCAATTTTTTTGCATTTATTTAAAACCTTTTATTTCACCTGCAAAAATGCATCGTAAAATGTCATATGCAAAGGTTCGCATTTCTTAAAAACAAGTAAGTGGAAGATAATTTATTATTGAGAGAGAAAAAATTTGAGTAGATTTAGAATTTCTGGAAGTAAAACATTTCCCAGTTTCAAAAGTATGCAAATAACAAACAAATAGCTACAGCAACAACAGAATATCTTGAGAAGAAAAACATAACCTGAGGCAAACTCTTCTATTTAAAGCCTAATAAAACTACAATGGAAGCAGTTAAACATTTCAAAAGGGGCAGCAATGAGGACAGACTAGTTAAATATTGAAGGATTTTCTTGAGTATGCTGTTTATGAATATATATGCACACTCATCTGCACAGACACACGGACACCCATACACAAACACAATACGTCTATTCTTCCTGGTCCCATTTTTGGTATGTCATTATCTGATATCAAAAAGCAACTGAAAATGTATGCAAATCTTTCTTGCAGTCTTTAAAGAAAAACAAAAAATATATTTAAATCTTTTCTTGGCTGTTTCAATCTCTCATTCCTGGCACATGTCCCCAGTCTTACTTCTCTGTGCTATGTTCAACAAACTACTCTTCCTCAAAGGATAAAAATACTTTTTTTCTCTACCTGTTCCTCTGTGACCTATCATACCTGGTCTATTCTTCTTTATTAAATTTCCCTTTCCAATTGTAAATCAGCATAAGAATTTTAGAATTATTCCATAATTATTTTTCATTCATACATAATAGATCTACATATTTTAGGATACATGTGATAATTTGATAACTTCATATGATATGTAATGATGAAATCATGATAATTGGTATATTAATCACCTTAAACATTTATCTTTATGCTGGGAACATCTAAATAAGTCTCTTTTAGCTTTTTAGAAACATACAATACATTATTTAAACTGTAGTCACCCTACTGATCTATCAAACACTAAGTCTTATTTCTTTTAGATAACTATTTTTTATATACATTAATCAAACTCTCTTTAGCTTCTCCTCCTTCCTACCTTTCCTGGCCTCTGATAACTACCAATCTGTCTTCAAGGGATCCACCTTCTTAGCTCCCAAATATGAGTGAGAATATCCTACCTATAAAAATTAGGCAAGAGAAAAAAAAAAGGCATACAAATTGGAAGGGAATAAGAAAAATTATTTTTGTTTGCTGGTGACATGATCTTATACTTAGAAAAATCTAAATACTCCACCAAACCAGAACCAATAATTCAGTAATGTGCAAAATACAAAATCAACTTACAAAAATCAGCAGCACTTATTTGCCAACAGGGAACTGTCTGAAAAAGGAATAAAGAAAGCGATCCCATTTGAAATAGCTAAAAAATATAAAATACCTAGAAATAAACTTAACCAAAGGGTAAAGTATCTCCATGAGGAAAACTATAAAACATGGATGAAAGAAATTGAAGAGGACACAAAGAAAGAAAAAAATTCTATGCTCAAGCATTGAAAAAATGTAGTATAGTTAAAATGTCAATGTTATTCAAAATGATTTATAGATTCAAAGCAATTCATATCAAAATACCATTCATTTTCAGAATTATTTACTTGGTTGTTCAATTAAGGCAGAAACGGGATTTTCCAGAGTTCACAGAGCAAGAATGGAGGAGAAGCTGAGAGAAACCTTTCATGATTTTTATCTGATAGATGGAGAACTTCATCCATCAAAACACCTCTTTGTGTGAGTGTTTATCACATGATTTGATATACCTTTTCTCATTATCATAATAAATGTTCTTGAGTAATTGCATATTGTAAGGTAATATGTTTTTTATACTATAACACCTCCTAATCTCTCAACAGCACTAACCTGTGTGAGGCATGTATAAAAGTGAGGACCCAACATAAAGACAGAAAACATAAGGGTTTTTAACTAATAAAGAAAAATTAAATTCTATTGTTTTGTATTTTTAATTAATAGTAATTAGGTCTATGAGGTACAATATACTTATACATTGTGAAATGATTAAATCAAGCTAGTTAATCCATCACCTCACTTACTTATAATTTTTTGTGGTGAGAACATTTACTATCCACTCTTTTAGCAATTTTGAAATATGAAAGTATTATTATTAACTGTTGTTACCATGCTGTACAATAGGTGACTAAATCTGATTCCTGCTGTTTAATGGAATGACCAACATCTCCCCTTTTTCACACCCTTCCATCAGCCTCTGGTAATCAGCATTGTACTCACAATTTCTGTGAGTTTCACATTTTAAGATTTCACATATGGGTAAGATCATGAAATATTTGTCTTTTGGTTCCTGACTTATTTTACTGAGCATAATGTCTTCCAGGTTTATTCATGCTTTTGGAAAAGACAGAATGTCCTACTTTTGTAAGACTGTATAAATTATATTATTTTGTATGCTAAAAGAGAGTTAAAGTCTTACTCACATGTTGGCAACTAAATCAAGCAGAGGACAGATTTCTGTTTTACATGTACTTCCCTTCCCAGATTTCTGAAGTATAGAATTAAATGCAAATATTTTACTTTGAAGTGTTATAAGAACACAAGAAATGGCTTTTGGAACTAAAATGTACCCATTCAGATACTGAGTTTCTGATAACGTCACTGGTCATGTGGGAGACAAGGCAATTTTTCTCCAAGAATTTAAAATTTAAACATTCTTTCTAGAATATCTTTTGTTTATGTGTTTATACAAGATTTTTAGCACTTACCCTGTGCCAGGCAAAGGGCCAAGTACCTTAAATAAATGAACTCATTTTATCCTCACTACAGTCCTATGAGCTTATCCATATTTTGCCAGGAAAAAAACCAACAAACAAACATGAAAAGCTACCTGTATGTGGTACTCTTAATTACTATTAAGTGAAATAACTATTTCAAAAGTACTTACTTGAAAAAACTAATATCCTAAGAATCTTTCCATATTAAAATTTATCATTACAGTTTAATGATTTTTAAAAAGTTGATGTTTACATAATGACAGGCACTAAATGCACAGTTGGTATTTTCTTCATATTCTTTCATTCATGTTCTCTTCCTCCCTCACCTTTTCTATACAGGGTCAACTTCCTTAAAATAAAGGTAGAAGTGGAGAATGGAAAGCCCAAACTAAAGAGATATATTACTTTCCTCTCCTACAACTGCTTTTGTATGCCTTTGCCCTATGTCCATTTCATATATTTCTAATTTCATTTTGGTTCCTTCTCAAACAGACAAAATACATTTTTTTTTTAATTTCACAGTTATCTTATTCGTGTACTCCTTAAAATAAATTTGAAAGTGTACATCAACATTTACATTTTAGCTGATTTCTATAATTTTCCATTATTAAAGTTTAAAAGGTTACTAGTAAAGGCTTATGAGAATTAATGATGTGTCAAACATAAAATTACCACATTTTCTTCCAGGAAGCCCAGTGAGGAACTGAGGAAGTGTAGAAGGGAAAGGGAGTAAATAAGAAGAAGGGAGTGGGGTTAATGAATGAGTCACTGCTATGGACAATTGTAACTCAATTCTGCTGAAACTGCTCTTAACGACTGAGTAGTATACATATTTGATATGGTTTGGCTGTATCCCCACCCAAATCTCATCTTAAATTCCCATATATTGTGGGAGGGACCCAGCAGGGAGGTAACTGAATCATGGGGCAAGTCTTTCCTGTGCTGTTTTTTGTGATAGTGAATAAGTCTCATGAGATCTGATGGTTCTATAAAGAAAAATTCCCCTGCACAAGCTCTCTCACTCTGCCTGCCACCATCCATGTAAGATATGACTTGCTCTTCCCTGCATTCCACCATGATTGTGAGGTTCTCAAAGCCATGCGTAACTGTAAGTCCAATTACACCTCGTTCTTTTGTAAATTGACCAGTCTTAAGTATGTCTTTATCAGTGGCATGAAAACAGTAAAATATAAGCATCTCATTAAAAGAAAATTACTATGGCTTATTTCTTCACCTCCTTCCCTTATTGGTAGAGGGTTTCTCCTGGAGGCAGCAATTTCAAGGCACTGCCTTCCCTGCCTTTCCAAATTTGAGTCAAGCAGGCTCCCGTAGCCAGAGGAAATTCTAACTTAGCAAGATGCAAGACTTCAGGCAAGATGCTGTCACTGAACAAGGGCCATGCCCACCAAACTGTACCCTGGGGTGGCCAAGAGCCAGACACTAACAATGTCAAATTTAACATGTGATTCCCATGAAACTGTGATTAAATGAGTTGTTTTATTTAATTACAAAAATCTAATTTCTAAATCAAAATTTTAGGATTCTACCTAACCACAATTGTTATCAGATAGGAAAAATAAAACTTTAAACATATAATTAATAATTACAAAAACAAAAAGAAAATATTATTACAAATGCATCTTTTTGTTGAATAACTGTACCTTGTTTTTTAAGTTCATAACTCATGGCTGAATATGAGATTCTTGCTAGAAAGAAGCATGAGTCAGCATCATACTTCAATTTCATAGAAGTAAGGAAGACTAAATTTTTTACACGTGCACAAATAGATATGCATGAAGGGAGATCTGTTGTGTTAACACCATTAAACTAAACTTTTGTTGAGTTATAAAACAAAACTCACATATTGATATTAGCAAAATTATTGTAATGAGCAATCAGTTGATTGCTTTATGTAGTTCTTTTTCAATTGTATTTAGATCAAATTCTTGCAAATTACTCAGCTTACAAAATATGTATTATGTTTGCCCTAGAGTCATTCACAATCTTAATTTCTTACAATTATACCAAAAATGTAGTAATAATGGACTATTAATCCTTCTTGTGTTATTTGTTCATTGAGGCAACTTGTTTAACTCGATAGAACCTTGAAATGACTTTCTAATACAGAACAAATACTGAAAAAAGCAAATATTTCACTCTTTATATTTAGAAAAATTCAAGAGACTCAGAGAAGTATTCAAATGATTTAAATCTAATTTAAATCAGCATTACCAAACTATATTTCTTTGGTTTTCAAATGTGTTTTATTTAGATAATGACACATTCTAGAGATGATTACAAATTGCAAATTGCAAAAATGAATTGCTTACTTTTCAAAATGTGAACACTCGCATGTGGGTATATACATGTGTGCACACATTCAGTATGTTTTATTGATGCTGTCTTTCCTTTGTTCTCACAGGCCTCTCTTTCTCAATGGATTTACATTTTGTATTCCAAATGAAAGATGTAAAGTCATTAAAAGAAAATTGTCATTACATACAGACTCCTATACTGCCAAATGTCTGATTTTAGAACAAGATCCTATTTCTATCTGCAGGCTTTACCCTCAGCAGACATATGTAAAACTGTGAAAAAAAAAAAAAAAAAAAAAAAAAAAAAAAGACATTTTAGCTATTCATTAAAAGAAACATCACACATTGAATTCCCTTCAGATTTTGCCTGAGGCAATTTATCTGATAACAGTTATGGGTAGGCACATGTAGTAATAAAAAATAAAAATGACTCTACTTTTGCTGTTGGATTGCTAACTGATTTCAAGCTCCATCACTCCCTCTTCTCCTTTGCTCCACACCTGAACTAGCTGGGGGCCATTTTTTGATGCCCTCTCTTTTGGGACCAAAACAACACAAGTCCTGGTTCCCTTGCTTAAGAAACTCTAACCACAATCAAACCCAAGTTAGTCTCCCTTTCCTACTCTCTCAAGTTAATTTTGGATCTGCTTGAGAGTTCGCCCCTATCTCCACAGAAAGTCTTATGATCTGAAAAAGTAAACTTTTTTTATCCTCGCTCTGAGTGTGCAACTCATTAGACTTGACATATTTTGAGTTCTTCATGTCCCCAACATATTCTATAATCATCATTCATAACCTTTTACAATAGAAGTTAACAGTGATAAGACTATGTGGGATGGATAGAGATTAAATTGACATGACAAGGAAAGTGATATTTTGCCGTGAAGATCCTTGGATGCATCCTTGATGCCTGGGTGAGGTAATTCACAGCATTGTACCTACACCCATTAGGAGTCATGACACAAAGACAGGTAAGTCATATTATTGCTGTTCCAAAAGAAGAGAAGAGTATCAAAAATGTGACATTTTCTATTTGAATGCAATATAAAATCTAAACCTATAACTTGGAATTCTATTAATTAAAAAGTGGCTTGATTAGTTCTATTTATCAAAATAGATGTTTTGAATATTTATCAAAATAATGTTTGATTTGTTCTATGTATCAAAAAGTTCAGATGGCTTATTTTAAGCATACTTTTGAACAAAACAAGGGAATTTTGATTTCATTCTTGGATTCATCAAATTACTAAGGGTTAGCTTTCAGAAATGCACATAAAATAGAAAATTATCTGAAGTAGTTCAATAATGGTGGGTTTTGCCTATTCTAATAATATGCTGAATCAAACTAATACAGAAACAAAAAAATAAAATATTGTTTTATAGTTAATTTACAGAAGACAGTGAATATAGATATTGATCTTAATCAGAAATTTGTATCTGGTGGAGAAAATTTACATCAGTGAATAGAAAAACTGAAGTCCTCCAGCTCATTGGATCTTTTGAGATGTCACTGAGGTCCTTTCCTCTTTCTGGACTACAGTTGTCTAATCTGTAAAATAAAGATTCTAATTTAACCGTCAGAATGACACTTGATTGTTCATTTCCTACCTAAAATATAAAGTTCTGTGATATGTTTGTAGACATGAGAGTTTGATGAACTTACGTAACTTAAATAATTACTTAGGACATTTGTGCTCCAGTGTGTTTTAGTGTGTGTGTCTGTAAATTATAAACTTTCAGTCCACCAGTCTAACATTAGCATGCTGAATGCTATCTCATGACCTCAGGTTTCATAAAATTTCTAATACTGTCTAAGCTACTCTCTGTTAGAACTATTTTTAATGATAATAACATCTATATTGGCTTTTGTAAATATATGTTTTAGAAATGATTTGCATATGCCTCCTGTAATTTACATCATGACCCAGTTTTTCTCAAAGACATGAGAGGCACCTGTCATTTTTATTCTATAAAAATTAAGTAACCTCTAACTCAGATTTTTAAAACCTGGAAGCAAAGAAGTCCTGTCTATGTGAATTTTGTTTGACACATTGGTTGAGTTTTTTATAGTTCAGACAGCAGTAACTTAATTATATGAATAGAGAGCTCCACAAATTTCTAATGATTGGAATGATTCACTGCAGTCACTCGATGTGTCTTCAAAATGACTTTTATTATTATTGTTTCATGCTTTATCTGTCAGATTTCAGCAGTTATTTGAAAATATTTAATTTCAAGGCCTAAAATCTATCTTACTTGTTCACTTAAAAATGGTATTAAATAGCTCATATTCTGTAGCTTTTATCATGATCATCTTTTTTGTACTTTTCCTACCTTTCAATGCATATATTTTGCTTTAGAATATATTTCAGCTTATCCTTAAGGGTTCTTTCTGCCATAATTAATTCCAAATATAGTTTCCTTTCTTTTTGACAGAAGTTCATACCCCTAAGATTGAATGGGTCAGGCTGAGAACTGTTCTGGTTTTTGGGGATCATCGAAGTACATGATATCAGATATATGATATAGCCTTCTCTCTTATACCTTTTATTTATCATATAGGATATTAGAAGGGACAAGTTAATCTTACATTAAGAGGCTGGACAAAAAGTAAATGAATATGTGATAGGAAGTCTAACCCCTGTTCATCCTGCAGTATTTTTCTCAGCAGTTTTAGGTGATATAGCCCTGGCTGAATTTGGCTTTGAATTTTTATCAGTCTTTCATTTGGAGCAAAAGTACAGAATAAGGCTTACAAAATAAGCAAGAATAATACTTACTATTCTACTTATGGCAAATGTGTGGTATGTTAGGCAGGGTCTAATAATTTTAGATGAATTCTCATTTTTTAATTCTAAAAAAAAATCCTACAGGATAGTTGCCATTTTGTATAGGCTCATTTAGCACATCAAAAATAAGCCCAGTTAGATCCTCCCATGGTGGTTGCAGTTACCCATATTACATCCAAATATCATTGTATGCTTTACTGCTTTCCCGTTTATAAGGTCCGCCATAACCATTTACATGGCCTTGTTTTGATGGCGTGAGTACTGCGTTTCGTTTTCATAATACCATCAGGTGATAAGAACATTGATAGAATGATCAATAGAGCAAAAATAGAAAAATTAGCTACTTTTGGAACTCTTAACTTCATTCATTCCCAAACTCTCTTCCTGATCTTGTCATCTTTGTGATTTATCTTCACTAATGAAAGCCTCAATATATTTCCAGAAGAATGAGGAGTATGGGAGCAATTTTTGACTCAAAGTCTGTTCACCAAAAGTGCAATTAAGAAGCAGCTCTAGAGAATGCCTTTGCATTTCTTCCCAACTATTTAAATTGTAAAAACTTTGATTAACTCTTTCTCTTAGTACAACGTGGCATTGTATATAACTGCTTTTTTACTTTTTTAGTTTTTATTTTAAGGGCTTGTAGGTTTTATTTTTTATTTTAAGGGTTTGTATGTTGCATAATCGTATATGCATTTGTATTTCTATCAAAATTTTCTAACTTTTTACTTTCCAGTCCTATTGTTATTTAGAATATGTAATTAAACAGCCTGTTTCATACATAGGTTAAAGCCAAAAAGTTTGTTTTCATGTAAGACCAGGAAGATATAAATGTACATATATATTTTTATAATAACAAAAATCATAAATGTGCTATGTTGTAAAAAACAAATCAAGAATACTAAAGTACTTATTGTCATGAAGGGGGTGGGTGGTATCAAACAATGGTTAGAAGAACAGATTGTAAATCAGGTTGTTAGAGATTTATTTTTATTCCATCACTTACCAGCTATGTAATCTGTGACGGGTCATCATCAGTGTGGTCCTTCTCTACTCTAAAATGGGGAAATAATAATATCCCCTTCATAGTGGCTTCATGGAGATTTAAATAGATGATACACGGTAAGTTAAAAGACTTACCGTGCATCATCTGACACATAATAAACATCAAAAGAATGTTAAATTTTACAATTTTTAAATTTTTGAAATTGTCTTCATTATTTAAAATTTTAAGTTTAAATGGAGTTGTAATTATTCAGGGTACATGTTAGTCTTTAGTGTAATAACAAATCTGTAGTTTAATAAAGCAAGTATTGTAATAACACAATTTTTTCCTAACATATGCTTAAAACTTCTGAAACTTGTCAGTATTTCTATGCTTTAGATATGTGTATTATTATTGCATATCTCTTGGGTGGTAAATTTTTTCTCAGCTTAATTAAATGAAGCCATACTAAAGCTTCCTTTATTCACTTAATTTTATCTTTAATGTTAAATAATAAAGGGCCTTACCAAATAGCTCGTATCAGAAGCAAAGGGAAGGAAAAAGCAAATGCATGAAAGGATAAATGAAAGGAGAAAAGCTGTGCTTGGCCTGGCCTTGAGACTCTCTGGGAGAGAACTATCACCTGGTGTGATGCTGGGACATTGTTAGCAAACAGCACCTGGGACAGGGACGTTCTGTACAACCTGGTCAGGTGCTGTATGGCAGAGGTTGCTGTTTGCCATTTGCAGCTCTGTTGTCAGACGTGACTTCAGAGCTGGCTTAATCTGGAATGTACTTCAAACCCGTGAGGTTCATACGACTGCAATTATTACATTTGTTTGGGCACAGAGACTCAATTTTGCCTTTAATTATTTAAAAGGTCAAACCCTTAAACCTCAAGGCAGTAGCCAGGATCTTTGTAGTTTAAACAATCAGTCTCTCTTTCCAGACGTGCTGTGCAATGAGTGTACAGGTGACAGGAAACAATGTGTATTCAATGTGGATCGCCTCCTCTTTCTCTTCTGATATAAATGCACTTCCATCCCATCATAAAAACAAATATAAACATATCAAACCCATTTTGCAATATCAGTTTTTTAAATTTTTAACTTGAAATAATTTTAGAGTTATCAGAGCTACAAAATAAAACAAAAAGCTGCACTTTACCCTTCACCTAGCTTTTCCTCAGATTGATACCTTGTACAACTGTATTAGAATTATCATAACCAAAAAATCAAAATTGTTACCACACTATTAATTTCACTATATGCTTTATGTGAATTTGACCACGTTTTCCAGTTATATCATTTACAGTTACAGGATCCAGTTTAGGTTTCATACCAATTTTCAGCCATCATGATAACAAGTATGAAGGCATTGTTATCACCATTTTATTGCTATTAAAATTGAGGTTCGGAGACAAATGACTTGCTTACACAGCTATGAGACATTGGTTTTGTGCCCCCAAATCTAGAGCTCTTTCCCCTTGACTATGTGTCTCAGCACACAAAACAGATTCACCACAATAAGAATTATTACATTTTCATGAGCATTATTTTTAATAATTTTTTGTGGCCATAAGCATGTTGTTTACAACTGTTTTGAATTTGAATTGCCAAATTTGTTTGGTAAGTAGTTAATATTATATTTTTTTAAAAAAAGAATATAGAATTCTACTACCATTGAATTATATGGTATAAATATATGTATTTATTCCCCCAAACAGTTTATTTTCAAATGCCCACTTATGGGCTTTTATTCTGGAAGGCTCAGTAATTTTAAATGAGAGTAGATACCAAAATATTAAAGGTACCACAAAGTACATTTCAAATTAATTTCTTTAAAATATTGCTTTATACTATGTATTTTAATGGAAATAATTATAATGTGATTTATTTTAAGTAAATCATTCATAATAAATATTATAAGAAGGGATAACTGTTTTCTTCCTTTTTCTTAACCCTACTGACCCCAAATGAAACCACTGTTAATATTTTTTAAATGTTTTTAAAACAATAAAATATTTAGGATATTATTTTATCTTTGTATGTTTCCTTCATTTCAGTAATTTTAACAATGTGTACACAATGTTGCCTGATACATTCTACTGAATGTTGAATATTCCATTGATGTCCACACTATGATTTATTTTACAGGCTATAAATTGTTAACCATTTTTTTTAATTTTTATTTTTGTTAAAGCCGTTAATTTTATTATGCTGGACTAGTCAAGAGGGCCATTTAGATATTCTGTAGGGTGAATTCCTTAGAGGGAAACCTTTGGGAAAATGATAGTCACATTTCATTTTAACAGCTATTGGCTAATTGCCCTTCCAAAACAATTCCAAAAAAAGTTACAATGTGACCAAACATATATGAAAATACCTATTCTCCACAGCCCTTTCAAAAATGAGTACCACATTATCGGGGAACCCATCCCCAATATTTCAACATCAGTTCTTTCTATTTTCCCTAAGTGTCAGATGATCTGAGAAATAAAAAGAAAGAGTACAAAGAGAGGAATTTTACAGCTGGGCCACCGGGGGTGACATCCCATAGCAGTAGGACCGTGGTGCCCACCTGAGCTGCAAAAGCAGCAGGTTTTTATTAAGGACTTCAAAAGGGGAGGGGATGTATGAACTGGAAGTAGGTCACAAAGATCACATGCTTCTGTGGCAAAAGGAGGCAAAAAGGAGACCAAAGATCACATGCTTCTGAGGCCAATAAAGATCACAAGGCAAAGGGCAAAATCAAAAACTCCTGATAAGGGTCTATGTTCAGCTGTGCATGTATTGTCTTGATAAACATCTTAAACAACAGAAAACAGGGTTCAAGAGCAGAGAACCAGTCTGACCTTAAATTCACTAGGGTGGGGTTTCTCCCACCCTAGTAAGCCTGAGGGTACTGCAGGAGACCAGGGTATAGCTCAGTCCTTACCTCAACCACATAGGACAGACACTTCCAGAGCGGCTGTTTATAGACCTCCCCCGAGGAATGCAATTCCTTTCCTAGGGTCTTAATATTAATATTCCTTGCTAGGAAAAGAATTTAGTGATATCTCTCCTACTTGCATGTCCGTCTATAGGCTCTCTGCAAGAAGAAAAATATGGCTTTATTTTGTCTGACCACACAGGCAGTCAGACCTTATGGTCATCTTCCCTTGTTCTCTGAAAATCACTGTTATTCTGTTCTTTTTCAAGGTGCACTGATTTCATATTGTTCAAACACACATGTTTTACCATCAATTTGTACAGTTCACACAATCATCACAGTGATCCTGAGGTGACATACATCCTCAGCTTATGAAGATAACAGGATTAAGAGATTAAAGTAAGACAGACATAAGAAATTATGAAAGTATTATTTAGGAAGTAATAAATGTCCATGAAATCATCACAATTTATGTTCCTCTGCCATGGATCCAGCCAGTCCTTCTGTTCAAGGTCCCTGACTTCCCGCAACACTATGTAAACTTCTAAAAAGTGTATTTACCAATTAGGTTGTTGAATGAGAGAACATGGTTTTGTTTTGATATATAGTGTCTTAATTATGAGGTGAAACATCTTTTCAGATGCTTACTAGTCATTTCTATTTCTTCACATAAAAACATTTTTTAACCTACTGATTTTTGTTACTCTATTTTTTATTGATTATCTAACATTACTGGCCAAACTAATACCCATTCTCATTTTCAGTGCTATTTTAACTACAATAATACTTCTATTCAAGCACATCTCCAGAGACAGCACTCTAATTCCAGGCCTCCATATTACCTTATTTACTTAAAATTGTTGTTGTTGTTAAGCACTTTTGTCTTAATCTGTAACTTTTACAAATGTTGTCACAATTTCTAATGGTTTCAAAACATTGCAAAACTATACATGCTAAAGTTTTTTAGACTATCTGAAATACAATATAATTTGCTCATCTGCTTCCCTAAAAAAATTATATATAGAGACACACACACTTATGTGTTAAATTAGTAACACCCTTTATCTCACTAGTGCTGCATTGCCACCTCTGACTCCACCCCAAGTATATTATTTCCATTGGATTTTATTTAGGGAATTTTCATGCAGAAGCATTTTGTTTTTGTTGTTATTTAAGGGTGTCAAAGTTCTCAATTATTTTCTTTCAAGTTTCTGGATTTTTGGTCAGGCTCAAAATTTTTTTGAAAAGTAAATTTAACAGATAGTGTGTGCATTTTTGTGCATGCATATAGGGATATTTAGCAGGGTTACTGAAATACAGTTCACATAATGTAATATTCACTCATTTTTGAGTGTACAACTTAATACCTCAGTCCAATTTGAGAACACTTTATTACCACTAAAAGATACTTTGTGTCCATTTGCAGTGACTCCCTGTTGCCTTTCTTTCTGTGTAACCAGATTTGTCCTTTCTGAACTATTTCATATTAATGAAATCACCCAATCACACACTATTTAGTGTTTGTGATTCTGGCATACCTAATTCTAGGAATATCCCTCACTAATCATTATGGCAATCACAAAATATCTTACTACTTTAAAAAGTTATTGGAAGATATTATCATGCTCTCCTGTGAATCACTATAAAGCTTACAATGCAATGTCTGAGCCCGTGTTCCCAGATAGTGAGTGTGTCACTCATATTAGTGCCTAGAATAATACATGGCATGTCAGTCATTCAATATGTCTGTTAAATTACTGATTTTAAACGAAAAACTTGGAGCTTTCCAATGATAAATTCACCATTTTTTTAGATGATTTCGTGAATGGGACCGTATCCATATTTACTGCATTATTTGGGGGTTGGTGCTTTCTATACAAGGGGTATAGATTTCATTTTACAGGTCGGAGAAATGAAAACCAAGGAGTTTAAATGACAGAACTTTACATTTTTAATTGAGAAGAAATCTAATTTGATTTAAAATATCTTTGAATTGGTTGAGATCATTGAGATTATTTAGTTGAGATCATTGAGATTATTTAGTTTATTCTGCCAATTTGAAAACATGTCCCATCCTTCTACAGCATCATTTACCTAATTACCTAAGGTGCTCAAACATTTCCACTGAA
This sequence comes from Rhinopithecus roxellana, assembly GCF_007565055.1. Lineage (NCBI taxonomy): Eukaryota > Metazoa > Chordata > Mammalia > Primates > Cercopithecidae > Rhinopithecus > Rhinopithecus roxellana. The sequence goes on along the minus strand of NC_044554.1, from coordinate 28,876,500 downwards.
GTATTTAATGTACTTAAAAGAGAGAAATACTTGCATAAGTAACCCTTTTTTGTTGGGAAGTTATGCATTTTAAAAGGTAAAAAGATTTTGTGCCTCGTTATATCTAATCATGTTTAGTCAGCTGTTTCTCCTCAGGAAGAGTATAATTTGCTTCCAATATTGAAATAATAGCTTCTTAAATAGGAAAATTCAACTGTAATGTTTCCCTTTTGTATTCATTCCCCCAGGGAAAATAAAATGTAGTTCTTCAAATTTCTTGATTTAGTTTTATTTTTAATCTTTAACCAGCATGGTCACATTCTTTTAAACTGTTTAGATCATTGACAGCCTTTTAAAAATATCATAGCCTTCTTAAATTAAATATAGTACTGTAAATGTGTTTTTAGTGGAACTGGTGCAATCTTTTTTTAAAATCAAGAATCACATCATTTTGTAGATGTTTATCTGTTTATATGTCCTGACTATACTAGACACTCCTTGATGACAAATACTTTATCTTAGTTACCTCTGCATAAGGAGTAGAATTAAAGTACTGAAATGTGTTAACATCTTTATATACTATGAGACCATGTTACATATTTAGCTCTAATATTCAATTATGGAAGATTGAGATGTTGATACTCTTCTCAACAAGGCAATAGAAAATTATTCTTGCCATATCTTTTATTATATCAATTGTTTATACTTGTGATCTAATTGAGCACAGATTTGCTTAATTCAGGATGTAAAAATTACTGTTTTGTTATTTTAAAAATAAAACAAAATACGTGAATAAAAATGATCATGTTTCCTAAAACCATCAGTCCTTGCAAACCTTAGACGTAGTTGCTTAATCATAATTTTCTTTTTAATGAGGATCACCCGAAATGAATTCATTAAAGTTTTCCATAACATTTGGTTCTGCAGAAAAAAAAAACTACTGATAATATCCATAAATTTAACAAACACAAACTTTTTATATATGTCTAATTTTTTGGTGTCAGTATTTCATTCACTGCTACTTATTGCTTTCATTAATTGCCATTTTTAAGACTACCTCCTCTGAACCTTCACCATACTTACAGCTCCTTCATCTTTAGAACAATAAGAAACTTTCCTACGTAGACATATTGCTTAAATCATGTTTACCTAAAAGCATCTTGCTTATTTTTAAGGTATCCCTTTTTTGGTAAGAAAATTTCTTTTTATATTTCTTACATTCAAAATTGGCACTTGTTTCAGAATTCAGCATTTTGTTATTCTTGGTTTTGGTTGTGGGGGTGCATATTTGCTTTCCACTGTCTTCTCTGTATTCAGTTTTTATGTCTCTCTTGGAGCATCAATCACCTTATCTGGTTTAGGCAAACATTTTTTTTCCCCCTTACCCAACACTAATTGTCATCAGGGGGAAGTACTACTACATTTGTATTCAGGAACCAGGATTTCTGATATCCGGTAAATTCCAGTGTTGCCCAACCCAATCAAGAATCATCCTGTAATAAACTTATATGAGACTTGTATAAGTTTTGTTTTCTATAAGCCAATGGTGTAATGACACTTTCCTTGTTAGAATTTTTGGGTGTTGAAAAATGTAAGGTCTATCAAAAATATTTTGTAGCTGAAAAGTAATACACAAATGCACCTTATTATGTTTCCTTCCTGGACGTAATCTTGGCACTCTTGTGAAAACTGATCTTTTGAAGATTCTTAATATTCCACATTCAGTCCTGTATGACATCACTTCCATATCATATTTTTATTCCTCTTCTTACTACTACTATTTCACCATGGAAACGGTGAATGAATTTTACCTCTTTATTTGCTCCAAGTTTCTGTCATCCTAGTCCTTTATATATAAAAAAAATTTAATTAATCACAGAGCTAAATATTTTATGTTTATTGTTGTTGGCAAGAGTTTATTTTCCGTACAAAATCATATTTATTTTCTTTTAAAATAATTTTAATATTAGAAAAATAATAATTTGTCAGTTTTAAAAAATTAACTCAATTTGGACTGGAGATTGCAAACACTAAATATTAGCTTTAGACATTACAAACTTGAACTAGATTAAATGTCAAAAAAATTTAATAGGCAAATTGTGTTTAAGAGTAAAACCATAAAGACTGTCATCTTATTTACTTAGCATCTTTGCCAGTGATCTAGAAGAAGTGATAAGTATCCCAGGAATTAAATATGAATTGATAATAGGTAGGTGCATTAAATATACCTGTTGAGACAGAAAACATATGAAGGGTCTTATGTAAATGGAATATATGCAAATCATTATATATTTATAAAAATTAAATCTAATTATATCCTCCTATAAACACCTTAGGGAGTTTATGGCTATCACAAACATATAGCCTTTCTCTATATAGACAGCTTTGACTTTCTGATTTTAGCAGAAGAAAAGCTTATGAATAAAATAAGTCATGCTTATTTTCACTTAGAATAGACTTCTTTGGATGAACTGCTCTTTTCAAAATTAGAGTAGTTCCAGAAAACTTCTTTCTCCTGTCTCTTTTCCATTGTGGACCATATGCTTCCATGAATAGATATTAACCTTCTATATTAGTTTGTTTTCACACTGCTGATAAAGACATACTGGAGACTGCGCAATTTACAAAAGAAAGAAGTTGAATGGACTCACAGTTCCACATGGCTGGGGAGGCCTCACAATCATGGTGGAAAGTGAAAGGCAAATCTCACAATGGAGGCAGACAAGAGAAGAGAATGAGAGCCAAGTGAAAGGGGTTTCCTTTCATAAAACCATCAGATCTTGTGAGAATTATTCAAAACCAGGAGAACAGTGATGTTATCATTATCTCCCCCATGATTAAATTACCTCCTACTGGGTCCCTCCCACAACACAGGGGGATTACAGGAACTAAAATTCAAGATGAGATTTGGGTAGGGACACACCCAAATAATATAATCTTATTTTTCTGCTTCGTTTATTTTGTTTTTATTTTTCCCTTATCTCTCAGTTAATGTATAGGCTTCAGTTATATTCGATTCCTGAAAGAAATACTGACCAATAACAAAGAGGAAGTGAGGCAGTACAAATGGATCCAGCAAATGAGAATGTGTGGCCAAGTGCAAGGTAAGAGGGCAAATGAAGTGCATTAGGTTGAATATTGAATCAATTTTAAAGCATGCAAAATGTAGTGGAACTTTCAATAGTTGTTGAGACAAAGTTTTGATTTGTATAAACGTTATACATTTTTGCTAATATCAATGTAATGTCTATGACTTAAAGTCAGCACAGATTAAATTTAGAATAGTGAGGATAAACATGAGTCCACAATTTTCAAGAAAGAATTATTACTTTCAGTATTATAATTTATGTACAAAATGATTATAGATATTCCATAGATATTCAAGAGACTAACTATAAGTAAGGTTGTTCTTTATAAAAGCCTATTCATCCAGCTTGTTACAACTATGTGTTAATGGCTGATTGTAGCTGGAAAAAAAAATCTTATATTTATGTATTGGCAAAGTTTACAAGAATGAGAAGAAATGGAGTGGAATAATATTTTGAAAAAATAGTAGCTGTGCCATCCCAAAGGCAATTACATTTCATGAAACAAAACACCAAAAAGTACACTGTACACTAGGAATCAATCTAGTCTTAGCAGGAGGATTCAACAGCCTACATTGGGTGACAACATTTTAATCGTTTTCTTTAAAAATGTGGTCGGCCCACAGAAATACAAACTACCATCAGAGAATACTATAAACATCTCTTTGCAAATAAACTAGAAAACCTAGAAGAAATGGACAAATTCCTGGACACATGCACTCTCCCAAGACTAAATCAAGAAGTTGAATCCCTGAATAGACCAATAACAGACTCTGAAATTGAGGCAATGATTAATAGCCTACCAACCAAAAGAAGTCCAGAACCAGAAGGATTCATAGCCAAATTCTACCAGAGGTACAAGGAGGAGCTAGTACCATTCCTTCTGAAACTATTCCAATCAATAGAAAAAGAGGGAATCCTCCCTAACTCATTTGATGAGGCCAACATCATCCTGATACCAAAGCCTGGCAGAGACACAACAAAAAAAGAGAATTTTAGATCAATATCCCTGATGAACATCGATGCGAAAATCCTCAATAAAATACTGCAAACCAAATCCAGCAGCACATCGAAAAGCTTATCCAACATGATCAAGTGGGCTTCATCCCTGGGATGCAAGGCTAGTTCAATATACACAAGCCAATAAACATAATTCAGCATATAAACAGAACAAAGACAAAAACCACATGATTATCTCAATAGATACAGAAAAGGCCTTTGACAAAATTCAACAGCCCTTCATGCTAAAATCTCTCAATAAATTCGGTATTGAGGGAATGTATCTCAAAATAATAAAAGCTATTTATGACAAACGCACAGCCAATATCATACTGAATGGGCAAAAACTGGAAGCATTCCCTTTGAAACTGGCAAAAGACAGGGATGCCACTCTCGGCACTCCTATTCAACATAGTGTTGGAAGTTCTGGCCAGGGCAATCAGGCAGAAGAAAGAAATAAAGGGTATTAAATTAGGAAAAGAGGAAGTTAAATTTTCTCTGTTTGCAGATGACATGATTGTATATTTAGAAAACTCCATCGTCTCAGCTAAAAATCTAATTAAGCTGGTAAGCAACTTCAGCAAACTCTCAGGATAAAAAATCAATGTGCAAAAATCAAAAGCATTCTTATACACCAATAACAGACAAACAGAGAGTCAAATCATGAGTGAACTCCCATTCACAATTGCTTCAAAGAGAATAAAATACCTAGGAATCCAATTTACAAGGGATGTGAAGGACCTCTTCAAGGAGAACTACAAACCACTGCTCAATGAAATAAAAGAGGACACAAACAAATGGAAGAACATACCATGCTCATGGATAGTAAGAATCAATGTCATGAAAATGGCCATACTGCCCAAGGTAATTTATAGATTCAATGCCGTCCCCATTAAGCTACCAATGACTTTCTTCACAGAATTGGAAAAGAAAAAAAAAAAAAAAAACTACTTTAAAGTTCATATGGAACCAAAAAGGAGCTCATATTGCCAAGACAATCCTAACCCAAAAGAACAAAGCTGGAGGCATCACGCTACCTGACTTCAAACTATACTACAAGGTTACAGTAACCAAAACAGCATGGTACTGGTACCAAAACAGAGATATAGACCAATGGAACAGAACAGAGCCCTCAGAAATAATACCACATACCTACAACCATCTGATCTTTGTCAAGTCTGACAAAAACAAGAAATGGGGAAAGGATTCCCTATTTACTAAGTGGTGCTGGGAAAACTGGCTAGCCATATATAGAAGGCTGAAACTGGATCCCATCCTTACTCCTTATATAAAAATTAATTCAAGATGGATTAGAGACTTAAATGTTAGACCTAAAACCATAAAAACCCTAGAAGAAAACCTAGGCAATACCATTCAGGACATAGGCATAGGCAAGAACTTCATATCTAAAACACCAAAAGCAACAGCAACAAAAGCCAAAATTGACAAATGGGATCTAATTAAACCAAAGAGCTTCTGCACAGCAAAAGAAACTACCATCAGAGTGAACAGGCAACCTACAGAGTGGGAGAAAATTTTTGCAATCTATTCATCTGACAAAGGGCTAATATCCAGAACCTACAAAGAACTCAAACAAATTTACAAGAAAAAAACAAACAACCCCATCAAAAAGTGGGTGAAGGATATGAACAGACTTTTCTCAAAAGAAGACATTCATGCAGCCAAAAGACACAAGAAAAAAATGCTCATCATCACTGGCCAATAGAGAAATGCAAATCAAAACCACAATGAGATACCATCTCACACCAGTTAGAGTGGCGATCATTAAAAAGTCAGGAAACAACAGGTGCTGGAGAGGATATGAAGAAATAGGAACACTTTTACACTGTTGGTGGGACTGTAAATGAGTTCAACCATTGTGGAAGACAGTGTGGCGATTCCTCAAGGATCTAGAACTAGAAATACCATTTGACTCAGCCCTCCCATTACTGGGTATATACCCAAAGGATTATAAATCATGCTGCTATAAAGACACATGCACATGTATGTTTATTATGGCACTATTCACAATAGCAAAGACTTGGAACCAACCCAAATGTCCATCAATGACAGACTGGATTAAGAAAAGGTGGCACATATACACCATGGAATACTATACAGTCATAAAAAAGGATGAGTTCATGTCCTTTGTAGGGACATGGATGCAGCTAGAAACCATCATTCTCAGCAAACTATCGCAAGAACAGAAAACCAAACACCACATGTTTTCACTCATAGGTGGGAACTGAACAATGAGAACACCTGGACACAGGAAGAGGAACATCACATACTGGGGCCTGTTATGGGGTGGGGGGAGAGGGGAGGGATAGCAGTAGGAGATATATCTAATGTAAATGATGAGTTAATGGGTGCAGCCCACCAACATGACACATGTATACATATGTAACAAACCTGCACGTTGTGCACATGTACCCTAGAACTTAAAGTGTAATAAAAAATTTTTAAAAAATATGTGGTTGACACTTAAATGTATTCTCAGGTGTCTGTCAGGTACCACTCTTTATAAAAATTCTAGTTAACAGCTGAGAAAGTTAAGATAGTTGTTAGAAGTGATTATTGACTTACATAACTCTCAAATAAATTATTCATTTTATCCATATCAGATTGACATGAATTTTTTTCAAGCATTTCTGAGTAATCATATTCAGTTGTATGTGTTGTTATTAGCAATTATATGATTTACACATATGGGAAGATTGTCAATTTACATACAAATATATCTAAAATGATGTACAAATAATTTTGAAAAGAAACTGCATTTCTTAGTTAAACCTATCTTGGAAAAATAAAAATAAATTAAAAAAGCATATCTGTGGTTTTCTGATATGTTTGCTTTTGTGTTTTATGTTTTTGAATTGCTTTCCATGTTGTCTGATATATTAATATTTTTATCCCTCAGAGATGAGCAAATCTCTGAGGTTGTTCCTGTAGCTACAAAATCCAAATATGGTTTTCATCAAATATGGCATCCAAGCCTCTATGCAGAAAAACCAGTCTACTCAATTTCTCACATGATTTGTATTTAGCTTACTCAGGAGGTTTTAAGTGGCACAAGAAACCATTGAAAAAATAATTCCTGAAAAATACATTATGTATTATTTGTTCTGCCCCAAAATGGCTTTACTCACCACAATATTAGGAAAGCCACTTTTTCCTTCTAGTTTCTTTGACTCTGCAATACCCTAGGGTATAAACTTTTCTTTAAAATATAGGCGCAAATATAAAAGCAACTACATAAAATGAACAAACATGTGTATAGATACAAGAGCCAGAGAAACTGGACACTCATTTAGTTGAAGAACGCTATAATAGTTATCATAGTTACTTATTGAGCAAAATTAAACAAAGTAGAAATAATTTTCCTAGACTCTATTCAAATCAGTTGAATTACAATTTCACAAATGAACAATGTATGAAGTGGTATCTCAAATAAGACTTTTACTAGGCTACACCAATACATTCAAAATAGTATTATTCAATATTCAATCAATATAAGGAATATTGATAAAATAATTGCTGTACTAAGTCTTTGAAACCAAGTGTGTATTTTACACTTAGAGCACATCTCAATCTGAGAGAGCCACATGTGGGTAGTGGGTACTACATTGTACAATAGAATATTAGAATGTTTTAGAAAGTAGCTATTCATAATTATCATTTTCTACAGGTAATTACTTTAACAGCAATGCTGAAAGAAAGCATGCTATCAGGATGGAAGACAAGGAAGTTCTTCTTTTAACAGGGCATATCAGAAGCACAGTGAGATTTTTGAAAGTACATATTACCATGCACTCCCCAAACTTCAGGAAGAACCACTTGTGGGGCAGGAGTTGCTTAGGAGTAAGCATATTAACTTCTACCTTCTTCGACATCTAGCATTTTAAAAAATTGCTGGTGCACAGTGTTGCATTTATTAATGGAAGGGTAAAGTATGCTTTCAGTAGCTGTGCAAAAATTCAAGAAAGAATAATCTAGTATGAAAACTGAACTGAAAACTGAACTGAAAATGTATAAATGCATATGAACCAAGAAACCCATAGGATTTAGTTGAAGAACACTATCATAGTTAAGAAAGCACAGGGAGAGAAGGGAATTGAAATACATATGAGACATTTTACTTATATTACTTGATAGGGTTGGACATACCTAGTACACAGAAAATCTTATGAAACCCTTGTTTTGCTCTTCCTCAACTATCTAGCTACCCCAATCCTCTTTTCCCCAGTCTCACTACCTAAATCTGAAATGAACCTGGAAACACCAGGAGCTGAGCTTATGTGGGTGCTCACAAACTCCTAAGTTCTCTTCATCTTTTTATCCCTCCTTCTTTAATTCCTTCCTTCCTTCCTTCTCTCCTTCCTTCCTTCTCTCCTTCCTTCCTTCCTTCCTTCCTTCCTTCCTTCCTTCCTTCCTTCCTTCCTTCCTTCCTTCCTTCCTTCCTTCCTTCTTTCTTTCTTTCCTTGCTTTCTTTTCCTTTTTCTTTCTCTCTTTCTTTTATTCTCTTTCTCCCTCATTATCTTAATGCTCCTCCTGGTCAGTCTTGGTAAAAAGGTAGATCCCAGCTGACTAATGACTGTCTGATGCCCTTAATTCTCCATCTTTTGTTTTCTCAACTTCATTTATCAGTTCCAAAGCCCTCTTTTCTTCTTCTTCAGTTAAAAATGTGAGTAATCCACATTCGTCTGGAGGAATTTTCAGATAGAGGGGGACTTTCGGCAAATGTTGTGTCTGGAAATGGATAATTTTCAGATGAAAGAGTGCATCACAATTGTCATTTAATCCTTTCCTTCTACCATTCATGGGAGAATTTCCCTTCTCTCCACAGTATAATCTCTGAAATATTAAATGGATTAATGTCATAATGACTATAGCACTCCTCATCATGTACCATGCTGATTACCCAAGAGGCATATTAGGGACTTTTGTTTCCAACCTTCCCTGACTCTGGGCAATCCTGATCAAGCTCAGGGATCCCCTTCACTCTATTTGCTTGCTTCTTTCTTTCTGAAGAGAAATGTAAAGAGGAGCCATCCTAGCATCACACTGAATTATTTTTCTTGAATGTCAGATTAGTACACTTTTAGCTGATTTGACTCCCTGATGAAAAATTAAGTTTTGTTTCCTTAGCCTAAATCATATTCAGCAACAACAAGAATTATTCATTCCTAAACTTACACTAACCATATTCAAGTTCAGCTGATGTAGTTCCTGGTTTCCTAATTGTGTCCTAAAACCCGAAGGGCATGTTGTGACTATTTTACTTAACAAAAATATAAAGGCAGAGGGCTTTTCACTCTGTTGCTGATGCTGTCTACTGATTGGTCACATAACTTTCAGACCCCAATTATGTTGCCCTGAGCTTTCTCTAGTATAGCCACACAGGCCTGCAACGAGATCAGCCTTTATGCCTCAGATTCCAAAGCAGTCCTTAATGTGGAGTCTTGCACATTTGTAGATAGTACAGTTCCTCATGCTTCTGTGCAGCTTTCTGCTCTGTAAATGACATTGTCCTTTACTATGAACTTTTCTGTTTTTTAGACTTTTAAAAATGCAGTTTTAGGTTTATAGCAAAATTGAAAGGAAGATACAAACATGTCCTATATAATCTCTGCCTCCACACAAACGTAGCATCCCCCATCATCACTGTCCCCACCAAAGTGGTGCATTTGTTACAATTGATGAACATACCTTGACATATCATTATCACTGAAAATCAATAGTTTGTACTTAGGTTCATTCTGATACTCTGTATTCTGTAGGTTTGGACAAATGTATAATGACATGTATCCAGCATCACAGCGATATGGACTGGAGGTAGGGAAATACTAAGTAAAATAGGGTGGACCCTAGGAAGGCCCCACCCTCAAGCTTGGAACTGCAGCCCAAAGTGAGAATTTCACGTCCTTGTTTTCCCTGTCAAATGTTGCCTTCTCCGAAAGCATCCTTGTTTTCCCTGTCAAATGTTGCCTTCTCCGAAAGCATCCTTGTTTTCCCTGTCAAATGTTGCCTTCTCCTGGCCTGCCCTACTCCCAGTCCTCTACCCATAAAGCCCCAGGCTCCACTGGCAGAGGAGCAGCAGAGAAGGAGAGAAGAGAAGCAGCCAGACGTCAGAAAGAAGTAGCTTGACATCAGAGGGATGGCTTGATGGCGGGACTTTGGAAAAAAGCCTGGCTGGGGAGAGCCCACTCCATCCCCTCTCCAGCTCTGCTTCCTACTGAAAGCCACTTTCATCAGCAATAAAATCCTTTATATTCACCACACTCCAGTTCCTTCCTGTGACTTAAATCTTCCTGGAGGCCTTGGGATCCACAGGTGCAGACAGGTGCAGTTGAGCTGTTTAACATTTAAGCTGTCAACAGATGGCAAAGCTAAAACCGAACAGTAACACACCCGCTCTGAGGCTCCAGAGTTTGCAGGTAACCCCCTAGATGCTGCTGTGGAGGCGCACAGCGTTCTGATCCTTCTGGCACCCAGAAGCACTAGTCCCGGCTCCTGCACCCGCTCAACTGCATTCTCCCCATCCTGCAAGAGGCTGAGAACTGCAGGCTAAGTAAGCAAAAATTTTGTGTTTCAGTATTAACATTCAAAGTAGTCTCACTGCCCTAAAAATCCTGTGTTCTGCCTGTTTATTTCTGCATGCACCCAGTCCCTGGTAAAAGCTGTTTTTGTTTTTTTTTTTTTCTTTTCTTTTCTTTCTTTTTTTTTTTTTTTACTGTTTCCATTTCCATTGTTTTGCCATACCATGAACTTTTAAAATAAAAATAAGTCATACAGAAATCAAAATTCCTTCGTGAGATACTATTCCCTAGAAAATACATTTTCTTTTTTTTTTCACTAAAAGTATCACTTTTGAATGAAAATACAATGTTGATATGGTTTTCATTTCTCTCCCGATCCCCACCCCCAATCTCATGTGGAATTGTAATCCCCCGTGTTGGAAGAGTAGCCTGGTGGGAGGTAATTGGATCATGGAGTTGGATTTCCCCTTTCCTGTTCTCCTGATAGTGAGTGAGTTCTCACAAGATCTGGTTGTTTAAAAGCATGTGGCAACTCCCCCTTCACTGTTGCTTCCTTCTGCTTTGGCCACATAAGACGTGCCTCCTAGCTCTTCACCTTCTGCCATGATTTACCTAGGCCTCCTCAGCCATGTTTCCTGTATATCCTGCAGAACTGCAGAACCGTAAGCCAATTAAACCTCTTTTTTTTTTTTTTTTTTTTTCACAGATTACCCAGTCTCATGTAGATCTTTATAGAATCAAGAATGTGATAATGAACTAACACAAATGTCTTGTTAAGACTTTAAAAAAGGTATAAACCATTAATACGAGAAAAACTTTATCGGAAGGATTCTTTGTATTTATTTTATTTTAAGTTGTGTTTTAGGTTCACAGTTACATGTGCAGGTTTTTTACACAGGCAAATTGTATGTCTTGGAGGCTGGGTGTATAGACGGTTTCATCACTCAGGTAATAAGCATAGTACCTGATAGGTAGTTTTTCAGTCCTCACCCTCCTCCCACCCTGCACCCTCAAGTAGGCCCTGGTGTTTGTTGTTCCCTTCTTTGTTTCCATGTGTGCTCAATGTTTAGCTCCCACTTATAAATGAGAAGTGTTGTATTTGTTTTTCTGTTCCTATGTTAAAGTGCATATAATAATAGCCTCAAGTTCCATTCATATTGTTGCAAATATCATGATCTCATTCTTTTTTATGGCTGCATAGTATTCCATGGTATATATATATACATGTTCTTTATCTGGTATACCATTGATGGGCATTTAGGCCGATTCTATGTCTTTGTTAATCAAAGCTCATTTCTCACTCCCATTCTTTCTTCTGAACATTTTCTCTTCTTCTTTGGTATGCCTCAAGCTCACCACACCCCTTGCTCTATTCAACCCTCTGGGAAATATGATGTAAGTTTTCTCTTCTCCATGTTTTTCTCATAAGAAACATTCAGTGGACCTGTTATCTTCTCCATCACTTATCCTTCTACTTTGGACCTTAAGGTAGTAGTAATGAAACAAAGCTTGCAGGAATAAAACAAATTTTCTTCTTGCCCCATGCATAAAACATTGCTATACTCAACACCAGCAAAGTTGATTTGAGCAACTTTCAAACTCCCTAATGAAGATTGGGACATGTTTCCACAGTAAGAAGAAGGAACAGGGTGGGATTGAAGTCTTTGTTCTTCTTTACAGGTGTGCATCTATTATGGTTTGAATTGTATCCTGCAAAAATATATATGACTTTGTATGTTAAAGTCATAACTCCAGGGCCTCAGAATGTGACTTTATTTGGAGATGGGGTAGTTGCAGATGTAATTAGTTAAGATGAGGTTATATGGAAGTAGGGTAGGCCACTAATCCACTAGGACGGTGTCCCTATAAAAAACAGGAAATTTAAACACAGTCATACACAAGTAGAACATCATTTGAATGTGAAGGCAGATTCCAGGTGATATGTCTATTAGATTGGTGCAAAAGTAATTGTGGTTTTTGCCTTGAAAAGTAATTGCAAAAACCGCAATTGCTTTTGCACCAACCTAATACAAGTCAAGAAATAGCAAAGATTGCCAGCAGACCACTAGACACTAGGAGAGGGTCATAAATAACAATCCCCTTCATAGCCCTCAGAAGAAATCAATCGTGCTGACACTTTTATATTGGACCTCTGGCCTCTATAAGTTTCTGTTGTTTAAGTCATCCAGTTTGTGGTACTTTTTTACAGAAACCCCTGCAAATGAGCACCAGGGACTCCAGGATTTAAAAGATAAGTAGCACTCAAATTTTTTTGTTGTTGTTTATTTCTGTGTTTGTTTTCAATACTAATTAAACCATATATTTAAGCAACACATAATTGGAAAATAAGTTTATATAGATAGGAACTTGATTTTAGGAACCAGAAATTTGAGGATATGCTTGTCAGGGTGGGGTCTGTTAATAATGGTTTTCAATCTGTAATTGTCCATATAATTTAATGAAAAAATACAGAATGTGGGCTGGGTGTGTGGGCTCACACCTGTAATCCCAGCACTTTGGGAGGCCAAGGCAGGTGAATCACAAGGTCAGGAGTTCAAGACCATCCTGCCCAACATAGTGAAACCCTGTCTCTACTAAAAATACAAAAAAATTAGCCGGGTGTGGTGGCGGGCCCCTGTAGTCCCAGCTACTTGGGAGCCTGAGGCAGGAGAATGGAGTGAACCCAGGAGGCGGAGCTTGCAGTGAGCCAAGGTTGCGCCACTGCACTCCAGCCTGGGAGACAGAGCAAGACTTCGTCAAAAAAAAAAAAAAAAAAAAAAAAAAAAAAAAAAAAAAAAAAAAAAGAAAAGAAAAGAAAAAGTACAGAATGCCAGATCACAAGAATTTTACTTATGTAGGTCTGTATCAGGGCCAGCAGGAATTGAGATTTTGGACAAGGATCCTGGTGATCTTGATAGAAACGGATTGTTAAAATAAAACTTTAATGGGAAAGCCACATAGGTAAGGAAGACTATGCAAGGTTACTGTGATATGGGAAAGGAGCAAAACTCAGTCTGAATGAAGCTTTGTTGAAATAAAGGCCTGGAGAGTTTTAAGAGCTGAGGTTGGAAGAATCTTAAGCCATCTGTGTTGGCTAATTGGGCTTACTCAAGTGAAAGGTAAAGTTTCTTGTATCATCATGATAGGAGATAGTTTTACTACTTGGAGTTAGACTTGATATGAAGTTAGGTTTCAACCCTCCCCACAGAAGCTGGAAGACAAGGGTACTATCTCCATTGATGATTACATTTCAATGAGATGTCTCCCGGGTCCTTGGCTAAGACATTCATGGACTATAAAAGTCAATTGTTTAATTTGAAAACTCTTTCTCAAAGAGCCAGAGAAAAAAATCTGTAGTCACCAGATTTTCAAAGTAAATATTTTAAGAAAAAGGAGGAAGGGCGCGGTGGCTCACGCTTGTAATCCCACCTCTTTGGGAGGTCTAGGCGGGCGGATCACGAGGTCAGGAGATAGAGACCATCCTGGCTAACACGGTGAAACCCCGACTTTACTAAAAATACAAAAACTAGCCAGGCGTAGTGGCGGGTGCCTGTAGTCCCAGCTACTCGGGAGGCTGAGGCAGGAGAGTGGAGTGAACCCAGGGGGCGGAGCTTGCAGTGAGCCGAGATTGTGCCACTGCACTCCAGTCTCCAGCCTGGGCGACAGGGCAAGACTGTCAGAAAAAAAAAAAAAAAAAAAAAAGGGAGAAGAGGGGCCTCTCTGTTTAGGCCATCTAGACTCTGTAAAGGCACGAGTGAGAGGAAGGCCAGAAATCTAGAAGCAGCAAGAAGTCCTTGTAATATTTAGTCAAGCTAAGGGAAAGATGAAGGCCATCTGTGTCAGACCCAAGTTTGAGAAATGACCTTTACTATAGGTAGCATTTTATTTACTTTTTTCCTCCTTCCCCTCTTCCTTTTCCTCCTCTTCCTCCTTCCTTTTCTTTTTCTTCTTTTTCTCTTGGAATATAATAAAAGGATCAGTGAGTCATAATTAAAATAAATAAAATAAAATCACTTTTTAAGATGCTATCCTATCAACTTTAACTTCTAGAGTCTAAAATTTCTAAGACTTCAAAAAATTAGCTAGGTTTTATTTTTTTAGTTGAAAGCAAATGCATAATATAGTCCAGGAACATTTTAAAACGTGGGAAGCATACATTTGTAAAATTTGCATGCTATTTTTGTTAAAGCAAAATATTACATTGAGAGATCATGATATTAACAACGTGAATTAACAAGCATGAGAAAAGTATAGAAAAAGTATCTATTTAAAAAGCACCCTTCATTCCTGTGAGGTGAGAAGAAAATAATTCAAAAAAGGCATTAGCTTGTCTTAATTAAAAGGAAATAAACCAATCCAGGATTTTTAATATGGAACCAATGCAGTTGTTGAAATATAACTGAGTAAAATCAGCATTTATTTGGAGGATAATGTAAGGTGCATACGAAGGCAGAAGAACTTAAGAAATGAGACCAGTTAACAGAACATTAAATAATCAAGGAAGTAGGCAGAAAACTGAAATGAGAATGTTATTTTAGAAAAAGGGCAGAAAAAAATCTGTTATGAAGAACATCAGTGAAGGAGGAAGTACAGGAGCTTAAATTGATAGAACAACGGTTGAGTAGATATTAGGGAGAGGGGAAGTTAGGGAAATCAATGTTTCAAGCCTGGGCAACTGGGTGAATTTTGCTGTTTCCAGAGAAGAATCATTGTCATGAGATAATATTTCACTTCATATTTTAGATGAACTATTAGGTTCAAGTTGCAAATTTTCTGCCTAACAGTAAGTAACAATTATGCCTTATAAGCCAAAGGTCATGTAAAACACAAATAAAGAAGACACTTTCCATTTCTACCTATTAAGAATAGAATAAGTCGGGCGCGGTGACTCACGCTTGTAGTCCCAGCACTTTGGGAGGCCCAGGCAGGCGGATCATGAATTCAGGACATCAAGACCGTCCTGGCTAACACTGTGAAACCCCATCTCTGCTAAAAATACAAAATATTAGCCGGGTGAGGTGGCGGGCGCCTGTAATCCCAGCTACTCGGGAGGCTGAGGCAGGAGAATAGCGTGAACCGGGGAGGCGGGGCTTGCAGTGAACGGAGATGGCGCCACTGCACTCCAGCCTGGGCCACAGAGCAAGACTCCATCTCAAACAAAAAAAAAAAAAAAAAAAAAGAAGAATGGACTTCTTTAAAAGAGATGATGATAAAATACAAGTTAAAATGAGACAGTATAAGATTTCAAATTGTTAGGAGAATATAAGAAAGAGAGTGCCATCAGTGGTAAAATTTAAGGTACATGATATTTTAAAGAGTTAATAAGGAAGGAGTTAAGTGGAAGAAATACTCACAGAAAAATGAAGCAACTTAAATGGTTCTTAAAGGTTTAAGACAGAATCATTGGTAAACCATCACAAATGCTTTGACTTTCTCAATGAGGCCATAGGGAGATGATAATCATAGTGAAATACTAACACGCAGGTGACCTTCATGAGATTCTTCTGCAGCAGATATGAACATATACTAAAGTTAGATCCATTTTGGTTATTTGATGGAATGGATATTTCACCTAACGAAGCTGGAATATTTCCATTTGTGTTCCATATTTTAGAGTTTTCTTGAAGAAAAACAATGATCATAAATGTTAAAATTCCCTTAGGATTGGCAGCTGAAAACAAAATGTAGTTTTTTAAGACTGGTGTCAAATTAATTTTGCCAGATTTGTTCTGCACTGTTACAATATTTCAAGTTAAAAATTACTCTCAAAATTTTCTCAAGTTCAACTTTAATATATTTACAGTATTTGAAATATTTAGTTTCATTTATACTTTAATATTGGAATTAAATTAAAATTTTGAAGTTCATATTAATCATTTAAATAAGAAAAATACTGGACACATTCATTAAAAAAATATTTTAACTTACCACTAACTTGTTATTCATTATTAGCTCTATGTCTCCATTATTAAGATACAAGTCAGAATACTGTGAAATCAACTTGACAAATTTGGAAAATGTTTAGGCTGAAAGGCTGAAATTTTCTAGGTCATAGCTCTTCATATGAGATTAACACATCTTATAAGTATCAGAAAATTCTGCTATTTAACAGACATGCAATTCAAGATTAAATGTACCTTTAAGGTACATTCACTCTGAAAAATGGTTTGGCAGTTTCTTATAAAGTTACACACGTACTATAAAATCCAGTAATTCCACTCTTAGGTATTTACTGATGATAAATTAAGCTTATAATAAAACAGAAATCTTTACACAAAGTTTATAGTGCCTTATTCGTTATTGTCTAAACCAAACATAAAAAATAAAAATAAAAAACTTCCATGGGTGAACAAATAAACAAATTGTGATATATCCATGCAATGAAATATTTACCCAGCAAAGAAAAGCAGCAAAATACTGATACGTATAACAGCTTTGATAAATCTCAAATATATTATGCTAAGTGAAATAGCCAGATTCAAAAGGTTACATCCTAGATGATGCATTAATCTGTTCTCACACTGCTGTAAAGACATACTTGAGGCAGGGTAATTTATGGAGAAAAGACATTTGATTGACTCACAGCTCCACAGGCCATTCAAGAGGCATAGCTGAGTAAGCCTCAGGAAACTTACAATCATGGTGGAAGGCAAAGCAAAAGCAGACATGTCTCCATAGCGGGAGCAGGAAGAAGAGACATAAGGGGAAGGTGACACATGCTTTACAACAAGCAGATCTCATGCAAACTCTATCACAGGAACAGCAAGAGGGAAATCCACCCCCATGATCCAATCACCTCCCACCAGGCCCCTCTTCTAATACTGAAAATTACAACTCAAAGTGAGATTAGGGTGGGGACACAGAGCCAAATCATATTCTAACCCTGGCCCCTTCCAAGTCTCATGTCCTTCTCACATTTCAAAATACAATCATGCCTTCCCAACAGTCATTCAAAGTCTTAACTCATTCCAGCATTAACTCAAAAGTCCGAGTCCAAAGTCTCATCTGAGACAAGGCAAGTTCCTTCCATCTACGAGCCTATAAAGTCAAAAACAAGTTAGTTACTTCCAACATACAGTGAAGGTACAGGCAATGGATAAATGCTGCCATTCCAAAAGGGAGAAATTGGCCAAAACAAAGGGGCTATATGCCCCATGCAAGTCTGAAACCCAGCAGGGTAGTCATAAATCTTAAAGCTCCAAAATAATCTTCTTGGACTCCATTTCTAATATCTAGGCCATGTTCATCCAAGGGATGCACTCTCAAGGCCTTGGGCAGCTCTACTTCTATGACTTTGCAGGGTACAGACACCACAGCTGCTTTCACGGGCTGGCATTGAGTGCTGTGGCTTTTCCAGGTGCACAATCCAGGTGCACGATGCAAGCTGTCAGTGGATCTACCATTCTGGGGTCTGGAGGAGAGTGGTCCTCTTTTCGTAGCTCTGCTAGACTGTGCCCTAGTGTGAACTCTGTGTGGGAGTTCCTGCCCCACATTTCCCCTAGGGGAGGTTCTCCATGAAGACTCTGCCCCTGCAACAGACTTCTGCCTGGACATCCAGGAATTTCCACACGTCCTTTGAAATCTGTGCAGGTGTTTCCAAGCCTATCTCTTGCCCTCTGCACATACAAAGACTTAACACCACATGGAAGCATTGGAGGGTGCTAGCTTGCATCCTCTGGAGCAGTGACCTGAGCTGTACCTTGGCCCTTTTAGTTATGATTAAAGCTGGAGCAGATGGGATGCAGGGTGCCATGTTCTGAGGCTGCACAGAGAAATGGGACCCTGGGCCTGGCCCATGAAACTATTTTTCCCTCATAGGCCTCCAGGTCTTGATAGGACGGGCTGCCACAAAGGTCTCTGAAATGCTTTGGAGGCATTTTCTGCATTTTCTTGGCTATTAACATTCGGCTCCTCTTTACTCATGCAAATTTCTGTAACCAGCCTGCATTTCTTCAATGAAAATTGTTTTTCTCTTTTCAACCACATGGGCAGGCTACAAGTTTTCCAACGTTTCATGCTCTGACTCCCTTTTAAATATAAGTTCCAATTTCTTCATTTGTGCGTATGAGCATATGGTATTAGAAGCTGCAAGGATCATATCTTGAATGCTTTGCTCCTTAGACATTTCTTCTTCCAGATACCCTAAACCATCCTTCTGAAGTTCCAAGTTCCACAGATCTCTAGAGTTGGGACGCAATACCTCCAATCTCTTTGCTAAAGCATTACAGTGAGCAAAATGTTTGACCAGTACTCCAGTTCCCAATAAGTTCCTCATGTCGATCTGAAACCACCACAGCCTGGACTTTATTGTCAATATCACTATCAGCATTTTGGTCACAACTATTCAAGAAGCCTCTAGGAGGTTCCAAACATTCCTCATCTTCCTATCTTCTTCTGAACTTTCCAACTTGTTCCAGTCTCTTCTCGCTACCCAGTTTCAAAGCTTCTTCCACATTTTCATGTATCTTTACAGCAATGTTCCACTTTTTTGGTACCAATTTTCTGTATTAGTCCATTCTCTCACTGCTATAAAGCACTATTTGAGACTGGGATTTTTATAAAGAAAAGAGGTTTAATTTACTCATAGTTCCACCGACTATGCAGGAGGCGTAGCTGGGGAGGTCTCAGGAAACACACAGGCATGACGGAAGGTGAAGGGGAAGCAAGCACATCTTCTCACAAAGATGACAGAAGGAAGAGAGAGAGCAAAGAGACCACACACTTTACAACTAGATCTCCTGAGACCTCTATCACAAGAACAGCAAGCAGAAATCTGTCTCCGTGATCTAATCACATCCCACCTAACCACTTCTCCAACACTGGGAATTACAATTTTACATGAGATTTGGGTGGGGGCACAGAGTCAAACAATATCATGTGACATTCTTAAAAAGGAAAAGCTGTAGAAACAGATAACAGATCAAAAGAGATTAGTGATTGTCAGGGGTTAGAGGTGTGTGTGGGGTTGAAACACACGCATGCAAAGTGGGATATTTTGCAGTGATGAAAGAGTTGTGTATCTGTATTGTAGTGGTAGGTACAATACTAACTAAATTTTTAAAACTTAGAGAACTGTATATCAAAAAGAAAGAGTTTAACTGTATGCCATAAAAGAAAAAAAGTTTCTCTTTGAAATCATTTAATTGACAAAATCTTATTTACATGATATATCAGAGAGTATATATTTAAATACCCTTCTGTTTTAACAAACTCAATTTAAAATGTTAGCATATATTAAAATATTCTCCTGGTTAGTATATATTTTAAAACCAGTCAATAAAAATTTGTGGTTACTATATCAAGAATAATTACTGTTGTTTAAATAACCATGGTGTGATACAGCACAGAGCCAATAATTTATATTTTGAGGGAAATAAACATATGTTTTAGTTCTGATATGTGGTTGTTATACAAAATTTAAAGAATCACTTTGCCTTACTGAGATCTTAATAAAATATTTTTTAAAAGTATATTTAAAAAATTGATCCATTATTAATTTTAAGATGACCTACCAAAATTTATTAGGTGCTTTATTATGTTAATAAATCATATACATTCTACAGGAATCTCAGAAACTCTTTCTCTATCACCGTGAGCAAAAAGTTTGACCTAAGAAAAAGGCAGTAAATTCAATGCAATAACTCCAGTGAAGCCACAGGTAGTGTGAAATGCTATAAAGGAGGAGGGAAATATAAATATTATATATATATAATATTATAAATATGTAACATTTAATATATATTATATATATTAAAGGACTAGAATGTGGGCATTAATAGACATTTTAATAATTTGTTTTTAACTTTTAGAGACAACAGAAGCCATTGGAATAGAAGCATTGCATCATAAGAAGGGCAATATTGACGGATTGATTGATTGTTTTGTCACACTAGTTGTCCTATTAGGAATAAACTGTAGAGGGACAAAGGCAAAAATCAGAAAGACCAGTCAAGAGGCTATTGCAACAATTCCAGTGAAAGATGGTGACTTGACCAGAAAGGCTTATTAACTGAATAATTACTGAGGGGAAGCTGGAGGGAATGGAGAATGGAAAAGTTTTGAAACGGTCTGTATAGAGTAAGTGCATGATGTGGGAGGGAAAGTCATTGACATGGAAAGAATAGAGTAATATAAAGGAAATAAAGACAGGAATTATCATTAAAATACTTGATGTTTGCACATAGGCAATTTGCAAAAAGGAAGAGTAAGATACAAAGAATACTAAGAGAATACTTGCTAGAAGTGCCAAAAACAGGCAAGAATAAATAAATAAATAAATAAATTTAAAAAATAAAAAATATACCACCTTCAGAGTGATTACCACTTCGGGAAATCTGCCTACCATCATTAAAATTGACAGACATTCGTGGCCACTAACTTAGTTTAGTCTGGTCCAACGTCAGAATGACATGACTCCTGTTACTGTTGCCATATTTGTGGGATATTGGGGCCAACATAAAATGGTTTTCTAGCTTATGCTGAGAATATAGAAAGTTACCAAATAAAAAGAGTAGCAAAGTTTGTTTTTCCCTGAAGATTTCCTGAGTGAGCTTTACTAAAACTTTTAAGCTCTCTGAAAATATACTAAATCATGTTCTGTTCTGTTTCTGAACTGTTTGAACCTCTTGGGACCTGTAGGAACTTCTAACAAGCTCTTAAATGTCTCCGTTGCACCACATCATTTTTAGAAAGACCAATTTGTCTCATCTTTGGGCAATGTGCTATACACAAAATATTTCTGTTTTATGTTTCTTTTCTGATTTGTCTCAGCATAGCCTGTGAACTATCGAAGTTCTTTGCTCTCCATCAGATAGAAATAAGAAAGCCAAGAACTAAGTTTCTAACACAAAGTGCATGGTTTTTCTATAAATTTTGAGTTCGTTTTTGATAAGACGTCTAGTGAGAAGTGAAGGCTATATACAGCTGTTTACTGTACAACTGTTACAGCTATACATGATTAGTGTAGAAATTTAAAACAAGTAAAATAGTTGGCATTTGCAATGTATTTTAATTTTACATAACTATGATACTATTACTTCTATGATTTTTTTTTTTTTTTAAGATAGGGTCACACTCTGTCTTCTAGGCTGGAGTGCAATGGCACAGTCATGACTCACTATAGTCTTGAACTTTCAGGCTCAAGCCATCTCTCCAAATTAGCTGGCTAACTTTTAAAACTGATTTGTGGAAACGAGGTCTCAGTATGTTGCCCAGAACAGTTTGTAACTCCTCTGCTCAGGTATCCTCTTGCCTTGGCTTCCAAAGTGCTGGAATTCCAGGTGTGAGCCCCTGTGCCTGGCCTACTTCTATCACTTTTCTTTCCCTTTTAAAATTAAACTGTTGGGTTAAAGGTAAAATAGAATCCAAAAGTATTTTTGTAATAAAAATCATGGGTAATGGAGGTATTCTATATCAGGACACCTATAATACATTCAAGAATGCAGCCAGAAAAAGTTTTACAGCCCTAAACCCTTTTATTAATAAAAATAAAAATTATAAATGAATGAAACTTTCATATTAACAAAATGAGAAAAGAAAAAACTAGCAAAGAAAAAATAAAGGAAAGATAAAGCAATAAAACAATATTTGCTTTATCAATTTATCTAAATTGATAAACTATATATATAATTACTAAATAAAAATAATTTTTTTTTTTTTTTTTTTTGAGACGGAGTTTCGCTTTGTCACCCAGGCTGGAGTGCAGTGGCCGGATCTCAGCTCACTGCAAGCTCCGCCTCCCGGGTTTACGCCATTCTCCTGCCTCAGCTTCCTGAGTAGCTGGGACTACAGGCGCCCGCCACCTCGCCCGGCTAATTTTTTGTATTTTTTAGTAGAGACGGGGTTTCACCGTATTAGCCAGGATGGTCTCGATCTCCTGACCTCGTGATCCACCCGTCTCGGCCTCCCAAGGTGCTGGGATTACAGGCTTGAGCCACTGTGCCCGGCCAAAATAATATTTTTTGGTAAAAAAATTTCAAGAAAGACCAATTACTAGCTACCTTAACTGAGGTATATGTATAATAAAGGACAAGGAGGAAGTAGTCATTGACATGACATACAATGCATTTAAAAAATCCTACAGTCTCTCTGCTATATATTTGAAAGATGTAATGATAATTTCCTAGGGAAATATAATTTGCCCAAATTGACCCTAGTATATGTAAAAAAATTAAATATGCTAATTTCTTTATTAGGAAAAGAAAAATTTGTCAAGACACTTCCTTAAAATCAATCATTAAGCCTAGATGATTTCAAGGAAGACTTGTATCAAAATTTCAAAGCCTGGATAGTCCCAATGATTTTAAATTATTTGCAGCTTACAAAAAAGAAAATTTCAAAAAATTAAGGAAAATCTAATACTTTTTGTAAAGTAAGTATGACACTTGTACCTAAACCTAATACAGTTAGAAAAGAAAATTATGGACAAATATCAGTTATTAATATTGATTGAAGTCTAAACATATTTGTAACAGAATAAAACACATCATTAAGAAACTGATACATTTTGATCAAGTGTGATTTATTCTGGGAATATGATGTTGATATAATATTAGGAAATCCATTTATATAAAAACCATATGAATCTTCTGGTTTGATGATTTGCTAGGAGGACTCATACGATTCAGCATATAGTCTTATTCATGGCTACAATATATTACGGTAAGAGGGTGCAAAGCATATAAGTAAAGAGAAAAGGCATATGTGGCAATGTCCAGTGGAAACCAGGTATGAAAGTTTCTAACAGTCCTTTCCCTGTGGAATCATATGGTCTATACTTAATTCCTTCAACAACTTTTGACAACTCATGTGAAATGTTGTCCACCAGGGAAGCTCATTAGGGACTTAGTGCCCAGAGTTTATATTAAGGGATAGTCATGAGGCACCTTCTGCCTAGCACCTATCAAAATTCCAGACTCCTAGAAGGAAAGAAAAGGTTTGCATAAACCACATTGTTTGTACAAACAGTTTAGGCACAATGAGCCATTCTATCCATTGAGTGATGGTAATCTTTCCAAAATCTAAGTTCTCAGCATCAGCCAAGGCCTAATCTTCTAATCAGGCCTTTCAAAGGATAGAAATCAAGTCTGCTATATATTAACTCTTTCTGCACACCATATTCATACGTCTAAAAGTAAAAGCAGTTATTTTTCCTCTATAGAAGATGGAAAGTCCTTTGCAAAATGTATAATTTATTAATGAGAGATGAAAAAAAGTACAAAATCGGTAATTGATGTTTACTTTCTTAGCATGGTATGGGAATTTTATATAATCTTAGTCCTAGAATCAGTATTTTACTTGATTCAGAAACGTTACTTGTATTTCCAATAAGAGTTTAAAAAATGTATTGCATACTCTTCTTACTAATGTTCAACTTAATATTGGAGGTTAACCAATTCAATTAGACAAAATGAATCATTTAGAGACATAAGAATCAGAAACAAAAAGGAAAGCTATTTATATTTGCAGATGGTAAGGTTTTGTAACTAGAAAACCCTAGAGATTCGGTAACAAAACTAAATTAAAATAAAATAATTCAATAGTACAGCAAACATAAAAATAGCATATCTAATACATATACACAAGCAATAGCAGGTAACATAATAGCACATAAAATCAATATTCAAAAATACTATAAAATACCAAGAGGTAAGTGTAAGAAGAAATGTACAAAATCTACATGAAAAAAATTTAAAAGGCCTGAAAAATATAAAATTAAAATTATTAAAATGGGAAGAAGTCTTTTACTTTTGTGTAAGATGCTTAAACTTTATAGAATACAGCTTAGCTCCCTATAAGTTAATTTATAATTTGACTGCAATCTCTATGTTAACAAGTTTCTTTACATAATTACAAAAGTTGATACTGAAATTATATGTAAAAATAAACATACAAAATAAATATGTAAAATATGCAAAAGAATATAATAAACATATAAAAGTATACAAAATGTACAAAAATATACAAATAAATATACAAAATTAACTAGGAAATACTAAAAGGAAAGCTGTGGTACAGGGGAAGAAATTAGCCTTATCCAGTATTAAACATACTATATTAAACCTTACAATTAAAAGTGTACATTGGTGCATACAGACATGCAGTGAAATAGGATAAAGAAGTAATTATATAATATAAATAAATGCAAGTAAAAAATAAACTTCAGTTTGTGATAAAGGTAGAATCTTAAAACACTGAGATGATGAGGAAATTTGAAATGCATGGCTCTGGGATAGATCAATCAGTCAATCAGCTTGCTATTTTGAAAAAGATATAATTAAATTACTTCTTACATTATATAAAATAATAATTAAAATAAATGTAGTATTTACTTTTTTAAAGAAATCAAAACATTCCAGGATGAGATAAAACACAGATGAATTTTTATATAACCCTGTGTAGGTAAAATTCTACATCTGCGTAAAATTTCAGAGACAATGAAAAAAATTAGTAAAACATTTGACTACATCCAAAAAAAAAAGAAAAGAAAAAGAAAAACTTTGCAAAGCAAAAACACCATACAAGAACATCAAAATACAATTGAAAAACTGGGAGAAAATATTTGCAACATTATTTTAACAATAAAAGACTTTTTTAATTAATACAAATTGAGAGGAAAAGACTAAAATTTGATAGAAACATAAGGGCAGAGATGTAAAATGACAATTCACAAAAATATGTCAAAAGCCCTTAGACATATGAACATTTATTTAACTTTACTTATTATAAGGGAACTATAAATATAAACTAAGCTGAGATATTATTTCTTTTATGTCATTTTAGTCAATTTAGATACAAAGATGAGACAGAGAGAGAAAGAGAGAGAGAGAGGCTGATGGAGGTATTACAGCACTCTGTGGTGAGGATATGTGGAAAATGCACCCTCATGAACTTTTGAGGAAATGCCAGTTTGCACATTCCTAAAGAAGGATATTTGGTTTTATCCAAAAAGTCTACATAGTATTTTACGGCTAATCAATTTCACCTCTATAATTCTAAGCAGAAGATAGGATATCACAAATTTAAACAGAATATAGGATATATGTATATATGTGTGTGTGTGTGTGTGTGTGTGTGTGCGTGCAATAATTATATATATATATATATTTTTTTAGACAGAGTCTCACTCTGTCACCCAGTCCAGAGTGCAGTGGTGAGCTCTGGTTCACTGCCACCTCCGCCTCCCTGATTCAAATGATTCTCCTGCCTTAGCCTCCCGAGTAGCTGGGACTACAGACGCCTGCCACCATGCCTGGCTAATTTTTTGTATTTTTAGTAGAGACAGGGTTTCACCATGTTAGCCAGGATGATCTCGATCTCCTGACCTTGTGATCTGCTTGCCTTGGCCTCCCAAAGTGCTGGGATTACAGGCATGAGCCCTTGTGTTCAGAAATTTAGCTAATTTTAACTATAATTTTTTAAATAGTTAAAATTAGATAAATGTCAAAACAAAGGAGATTGACTAAATCAGAAATGTATACAGACACAAGAGTACTATGTAACTGTAAAAAAAGGAGAAATTTTTCTTTAAGTTAATGTAGTATGGTTACATTATAATTGTATATATAATTATAATAATATGTAGCAGACTATTTTAAGGTAGAATAAAAGTGTGAAAAACTATACTCTATGTTGTGTTTAAAAATGGGAGGAGATAATAAAACATTATAGTGGCTCCTCTAAAATAAAAAGTGGGAACACTAAACCAGAGAGCAGAGGTGGATGGGAACATAGTGAAAGTAATAGAAGGAATGAAGGGGGTAACGTGTCAGTTCTCTGAATATACATTATGGTATGCTTCTGATAATTGGAACCATGTCAATCTTTCATGTATGAGAGAGTGTGAGAGAACAAAAATAATCAATAACCATGGCAAAGGTATCATAAATAAAATTCAAACAGAAACAGAGGAACCAAACTATATAAATAAATAATATGATCACCCTGAAATGGCTAATGAACTAACCCAACTAAAGTTTGAGGACTACATTTGGACGCTCAAAACAAATACACTTTTAAACAAATATTAAAGTCTAGTTAGTAAGATTTTTGCAGAATTTAGGTAGAGTTTAGGTTAGCATTTCTTAAATTTTTTATTGCACATTCTAAGATTGAGCAAGTGGTTAAATATATCAGGAATAATTAGATCTTATTTCTCACTGTTATGATCCTATCCTAATGTTCTCCCTCTCTCTCTCTCTCTCTGTGTGTGTGCGTGTGTGTGTGTGTGTGTGTGTGTGTGTGTGTCTCATCTCATCTGTTTCTTTTAGTTCTGTTTGAACTTTTGGAATATTTTCTATTTATTTCATGGGATATTATTAGTTAATTTATAGCATTGCATTTTTTATTATTTATATAAAATGCTATCTTTATTTGCCTTTCTAAGTCTTGTCTTACAGAATCACATTTTTTTAAATTAAGAAACTCTTATTTTTAAAATTCAGAAACAAAATTTATCTTTTGTTCATTCTGTCTCATCAACATAGCAATGATAATTCCTTCTGCCTGCCTTTCCTTTTAATTTTTTAAAAATTTACTTGATAAATAATAATTGTACTTGATGTTTTGATATATACTCATCATTTAATGATTATATTAAGCTAAATAACGTATCTATCACCTCTTATACTTATCATTTTTTGTAGCGAGGACATTTAAAATCTACTTTTTCAGTAATTTTGAAATATACCATATATTATTTTTAACTATGGTCACCATTCTGTACGATTGATCTCAAAATCTTATTCCTCTTCCCTAACTGAAATTTCATACCTTTGATCAAAACTTCCCATGCCCCTACCCCCCAGCCTCTGGTAACCACTATTCTGCTCTCTACTTTTATAAGGTCAACATTTTAAAGTTCACATATAAGTGAGATCATGAAGTAATTGCATTTCTTTTAAACTATTCTGGCCCGTTAAACCCACTTGTGAGTTTATCTGAACTTGGTTTCAAAACATGTGAGATCACTTAACAGACAAGAAAGTTAGTGTATGTGTGTACTGAGATTAGCAGAGGGAAGAATGTGCAACAGAAAATAAGGAGATTAGCATAATTCCTTTGACGAGTTGGGGCATCTCTTATGAAGAGTACTGAGTGGGGCCTCCATTCTCAAGGCTAAGCAGTAATGAACCTTCAACAGCTCAACACTACCAACTCTCTTTTCTGCTGCTGGAATCAATGAAATTATTTGATTCTTTCATTGTGCAACAAGTAAGCACAGGCCTACTCCTTTGCTTAATGAACTGGTTGGTGTCGTTGAGAAATCGGGGGTCTTGACAACTTCACTGTGAGTTCCATTGGAGAGTTAAAACTATTTCTGATTCACTATTCCGACTCCAATTTCACCCACCTCTCTTTCTCACGCACCACAAACAAACGCATCTTACACTGCAAGTTTTTCTCAAGAACGTGAAGTTGTAGTTCCATATTGTTTCTTTCTGGAGATTCTCACAGTCGTCAATGATAATGCTAATAATAATAGATTTATTTTAACAAGAAAAATAAATGATTGAAACAAATTAAACACAAAAATATGAAACATAAAAGTAGGAGAATGCAATTAATTCAGCTAAGCAGTAAAATTAATGGATTTATAACTATTGAAATTAAAGTGCTCTGAATAGATAAAAAAAGACAAATACCTAATAAGTGCAGAATAATTAAACCAAAATAAAGAAATGACTGTCAGAAGAAGGGATATATAATCACAATAGAATAAAGACTCAAATATTTAGAAATTTAGAGAAAATGGGTAATATTCAGAAAATAATTAAAGTTAATTTTTAAAAATGTAGAACACTGAGACATACAGTAATAAGAATATCCTCAATCAGGAAGGTGTTTAGAAATGCCCATTAGTAAATAAGTTACAATTACCATATGATTCTTTTGAGAATTTTAGTTAAGTTTCAAAGAACAGGAATATTCAATGCTATGCAAATGTTAACAGCCTACAGAAAAATACAAATCCATCATTAGGCTAATATCACAGGTTGACAAATATAATACATATGCTGTATAAATACATTTTAGTTATGAATTTAATTACAAAAAGCGAGTAAAATTACACCAAATTGAAAGCAAAAGAGTTTAAATAATTCATCATATTTAACTAAGGTTTAGCTGATATGAATACACAACTAGGATTGTGCATTTCATATAAAAATATTTCCTATTTCAGGTGCCTTATTAACACAAATTAATCAGTTATGTTATAAACACATAGTTAAGGGCTGAAAATATTTGATAAAAATCAGCCAATATTAAAAAAGTGAAATTAGAATATAGGAAAAATGCCCAAATATAATAAAGCATCTTTGCCAACATTTAATTATACACATCATAATAAAAGTAAAACATTAAATTCAAGGCCAGGCATGGTGGCTTATGCCTGTAATTCCAGCACTTTGGAAGGCTGAAGCAGGAGGATCATTTGAGCCCAGGAGTTGGAGATCAGCCTGGGCAACATAGTGGGATCCCATCTCTAAAATAAATGTAAAAACCAGCTGGGTGAGGTAGTGCTTGCTTCTAGTCTCAGCTACTCAAGAAGCTGAAGTGGGAGGATTGCTTAAGCTTAGAAGGTCAAGGCTACAGTGAGCCTTGATCACACCATTTTACTCCAGCCTGGGTGACAGAGTGAGACCCTGTCTCTCTGAGTCCCGTGAAACCATGCCACCTGCTGCGGGGATACCAAGATCTCTTTCCTAGATTTCAAGGAAGCAGGTTATAAGACCAGGGTAATGCTATGCCTAAAAGCAGGAATAGTTGTGTATTTTGTAGAAAAACATTTCAGGATATTATTTCAATATTTTGGATTGCTTCTAAATTTAAAGCAAAGTCTAAAATCTATTTAGACTATTAAAGGTGAAGTTTATTTAAATATTCTGTATATTTAAATGACTAATATTTAGTTTTACAAACCAGAATTTTCAAGATAAATTTCAGTTTCACAGTGAAAAAAATAGTCACTTGTGATTTAAATGAAATTTCATTAGTTAAAAAAATTTTCTCCTTGAATCTGTAATAGAAAATAATAATAATAATAATAATAATAATAATAATAGTAATAATAAT
The DNA here is from genome assembly GCF_007565055.1 of Rhinopithecus roxellana. Taxonomy (NCBI): domain Eukaryota; kingdom Metazoa; phylum Chordata; class Mammalia; order Primates; family Cercopithecidae; genus Rhinopithecus; species Rhinopithecus roxellana. The sequence goes on along the minus strand of NC_044554.1, from coordinate 28,846,823 downwards.
AATAAATTTTACCATCTTGAATGCATTTCATTTTGACATACTAAAATCTACACATACAGCCAGGTTTCTTGTCATAGTAATCAAAATAATCTGCCATTTTCATTTCACTACAGTAGGACTTCTATTTTTATACCTGATCTTCATAATTATTATTTTAATTGCATGTATAATAGCTCATAGTGTTTGTGTATTACGATTTAACACTCTAACATTAGATAATTAGATTACTTTGAATTTTCAAATTTTACTTAATACATATTATTAAGTAATATTTTTGTGATAATTTACTTTTGTGTTCAATTGAGCTATTTTTGAAAATATAGAAAAGGAATAATTATTCATTTGAATTATTGATATTACAATAATAAATTAATTTTCATATCAATAAAAAACAAAGGCTTATGACTCTTGCTAGTCAAGGCCATTTTATTTAACACAATTGTGCATTTTATAAGCCCTTCTTGAAGTAAATATTTATACTAATTTTAATGTGATATTTTAAAAATTAGATATTTTAAAAATAGTTCTACTTTAGTAATCAAATTGTGTTTATTGGCATTTCTTTGATTATTAATGTTTGTGGGCATCAATGTTATTTACTTTTGTAAATTACATTGGAGAAATTGGTACGTTATTTATTCTTATGAGTACGCAAATTAAATACCTAATTGCATGCATCTATCATTAACTATATTTTTTCCCATATGAATTTCTAAAACAAAGATAGAGTAGGAAAAAAAAATCTGCAATGCTATTGTAAAATGCCTTTTATTCCTTGAGCATGTATTGAGTTTTTATTTCTTAGTTGTGGCATATACAAATTATTTTTTATCTTATCAAGAAGATGCATGTCTCTTTAGGATTAGATTCTTAAAAGAATATGACACTTTAATGAGTATGACACATGAGCTCTTACAAGTCTGGTATTTAACAGATCAAGTTAAATTAAAAAACAAAGAGACAGGTACCATATGGTAAGCTTCCTAGGAGAAATTACAGTACACTTCTACTCTTATTATAATGATTTCTTATGCTCATTTTTATATAAAAGAAGAGGAAATGAGGAATCATTATGAGCAAAGAAAAAAGCATAGCAGAGAATATTATTAGAGTTAACTAAACCTATCTTCTTCTATTCATCTAATTTAAGCATTTGTGAAGGGCTTATATGACCAGATTACAATACAATTATATATAATATAAAAATCTTCTTAGTCTTATAACTCCAGTATTCGCAGCTCATTACTGCTAGAATTATTTTCTATGATAGAAATTTGCTATAAAAATTCACACAAGATCCTTTGGCCTTAGGTAACGTTACCTGTTTCAATTTGTACAAAACTCTTCTCCAGACCTTATTCTACAATACCATAGAGTCAAAACACTTCAAACTTTGTCTCATTCTGAATAGGCTGTACATCAAGTTTTGCATTTTTCAGATTCTTAAGATATCTTTCTCCATCTGTGTTAGTTTCCTATTGCGATCTGCAACAAACTATCACAAACTTAGTGGCTTAAAAACAACACCAATTATTATTTTACAATTCTGAAGAAGACTAAAATGGGTCAGTAGGACACCAGTTCCTCTCGAGATTCTAGGGGAGAATAAATTTCTTACCTCTTCCAGTTTCTAGATGTATGCATTACTTGGCTTGTGGCCGGCAACAATTCAACCTCACATCTTCTTCTTTGAGGCTAATCCTCTCACTTCTCTCCGGGGTTCTTGATTACATCAGGCCCATATGGTGGGATAATATCCATTTTAGATATTTAATTTAATGCCATTTGCAAAGTCCCTTTTTCATTTTCAGTAGCATATTTACAAGCTAGGACATGGACATGTTTTAGAAGGCATTAGGCTGCCTGCTACATCTTTTCTACCTAAAAAGTTGGTAGTCATTCCTCCTGTTCCAAGTTCAAATGTCACTCCCTCATGAGACTTTTGTGTATCTCCAGATGGAGGTGATGTGATCTTCCTTCCCTTTCCTCAGGGACTCTAATGGCTAATAAACTTGCCTTCTTTCCTTTTGACCTCTCCTCTTTATTTTTTTCTATTCATGAAGGCTATTCTTCACCAATTTTATTTTCATTAATTTGTCCATTTGTCTATCCACAAAACATTTTTTCCTGTATTAAAATCTGTGTATCTTATTAAAGTTTGCTATTTTTCAATATAATAACTTCCATGTTTTAAAATGTGCTATTTTATACATTACTATTTGAGGAAGGCCAATAATATATAATAACTGAGGAAAGTGGGGCAAGATGGATGAAAAGAAGGCTCCAACAATTGTCCACCCTACAGGAACACCAAATTGAAGAACTATCTGTACACGCAAAAAAGCACCTCCATAATAACCAAAAATCAGGAGAGCAATCGCAGTATGTGGTTTTAACATTATATTAAGGAAAGAGGCACTGAAGAGGAAAAGACAATCTTGAATCACCTACACCAGTCCTCCTTCATCCCCCAGCAGTGGTGGCTGAGTGGTTTGGAAAGACAATCTATGCCTTCATGGGAGGCAGCAAACAGTAATTGTGCGACTTGACATTGGAACTCAGTACTGCCCTGTCACAGCAGAAAGCAACACAAGGCATAATTCAGCCAGTGCCTACAGAGGGAGTTTCTCTAGCCAGAGGCAAATCCTCCATTTCAGTGGTAGGAGTTTGAGTTCAGGCAAGACCCACCACCATGGGCTAAAGGTCTTGGGGGTCTTAAATAAACTTAAAAAGTGGTCTAGGCCACAGAGACTTCAATTCCTGGACAAGTTCTGATGATGTGCTGGGCTTGAAGCCAGTGGATATTGGGTGGAGATGGCCTAGTGAAACACCAGCTAGTGCAGCCAAGAGAGTGCTTGCATCATCGCTGCCCCAAACACAGGCAGCACAGTTTGAAGCTCTGGAAGAGACTCCTTCCCTCCACCTAAGGAGAGGAGAGGGGAGAGTAAAGAGGACTTTGTATTGAAACTCGGACATCAGCATAGCTACAGAAGAATAGGATAACAGGAACAGTCTTGAGGGCCCCATTCCAGGCCCTAGCTCCTGGTTGACATTTCTAGGCACAGCCGAGGCCAGAAGGGTACCCATTACCTTGAAGGGAAAGATCCAGTCCTGGCAAGATTTGTCACTTGCAGACTTAAGAGCCCTTGGGCCTTTAATAAACATCAGTGGTACCCAGGTAGTTCTCACCATAGGCCTTGATGAGACCCAGGGCCATGCTGGCTTCAGGCGTCACCCAGCACATTCTCATCTGTGGGAACCATGGGGAGAGACTCCTTCTGCTTGAGAAACAGAGAGTGAATGAAGGGGACTTTGTCATCTTTGTCTTGCAGCTTAGGTCCGAACTCAGTCACAGTGATGTAGAGAACCAAGTAGGTTCATGGGGTCCCCAGTTCTAGGCCCTGGCTCTTGGACAGCATTTCTGGGCCTGCCCTAGGTGAGAGGAGAGTCTGCTGACCTGAAGAGAGAGAATCACACCAGGCAGAATTCAGTGGCTCTTTAGTGAACATTGGCAGTAAACAGACAGTAATTGCCACAGACCTGGGATGGTAGTGGCCATGGGAAGAGACTCTTCTGCTTGAGAAAAAGGGGAGGGAAGTATGAAAAGAATTTTGTCTTACAGCCTCTGTGCCAGCTCAGTAGAACAGAGCACCAGGTAGATTCCCATGCTTCCTTTCACGAGGTTCTGTCTATCAGATGGCATCTCTGGACCCAACCAGGGCTGAAGGCAATTTGTGTCCCTGAAGGGAAGGACACAGACTTGGTGGGATTTGTCACCTGCTGATTGTAGAGCTCTTGAGTCTTGAGAAAATATAAGTGGTAGCCAGGCAGTAGCCACCTTAAGCCTTGGGCAAGACCAAGTGTTGTGCTGGTTTTGGATCTGACTCAGCACAGTCCCAATACTGGTGCTCACAGGAGCACATGTGTCACCCATACCCCAGGTCCAGGCAGCTCAACTCAGCACAGAGAGATAGACGCTTTGTTTGGTCGGGGGGAAGTAAAGGAAAAGAACAATAGTTTCCACCTGATATCCCAGGACATTTTCCCAGATCTTACCCAAGACCAGGAAGACAGTACCTGTATAAGTCCGGAAGAGCCACAGTATTTTTGTGCATGCGGTGCTCCCTAATGCCTGCATGGCTACAGTGACCAAAGACTAAGGTCCCAACACGGAAGTCCCTTTGAATACTCAGAAAAACTTGCCAAGGACATGTATAAACAATCCAAGACTGCAAAAATTACAATCAATAACTAACTCTTCAATGCCAAGAAAAAAAACAATGGACATCCACAGGCATCAAGACCATCCAGGAAAATAAGATCTCACCGAATGAACTATATAAGATATCAGTGACCAATTCCAGACAGACAGAGATATACACAAAGTATAAAATAATAAATTAAGGCATATCACAATACAAAATCTCCTTCATTAAAATAAAAACAACATTAAAATACAGGAAGAAAACATCACAAAACAACCACAAAACAAATATCAAAATGCCAGGAGTCAATTCCTATTTATCAATAATAATATTGAATGAAAATGGACTAAACTCTCCAATCGAAAGACATAAAGAGGAGAAATGGATGAAGAAAAACAAGGCCTCAAAATTATGTTGCCTACAAGAAACATATTTCAGCTATAAAGACATACATCCACTAAAAATAGAAGGATGGAAAAAGATATTCCACGCCAATGGAACCAAAAATAGAAAAAAAAGTTGTCTATATTTATATTGGACAAAATAGATTTTAAGACAAAGACTATAAAAAGAGGCAAATGTCAGAATATAATGATAAAGGGGTCAGCTCAGCAAGAGAACATAACAATTGTAAATATACATGCACCCAACAATGGAGCACACCGATATATAAAGCAAATATTATTAAAGCTAAAGAGAGAGTTAGACTTCAATAAAATAATAGCTGGGGATTCCAACACCACATTTAAGCATTGGAAAGATCAGACAGACAGAAAATCAACAATAAAACATCGTATTGAAGGTGGACTATAGACCAAATGGACCTAATAGATGTTGCACAGAATATTTTATCCAATGACTGCAGAAATCACATTATTCTCTTCAGCCCATGGATCATTTTGAAGGGGCGGCTGTATGTTATGTCACAAAGCTAGCCTAAAAAATTCCAAAATTATTGAAATTATATTAAATATCTTTTCTGACTACAAGGCAGTAAAACTAGAAATCAATAACAGAGAAATTTTGCAAACTATGCAAACACAGGGAAACTAAATAATATTCTCTCAAATGACCAGTGGGTCAGTACAAAAATTAAAAAGAAAATCTAAAAAAAAAAAAAAAAAAGAAAGAAAGAAACAAATGCACACAGAAACACAACATATCAAAACCTGTGGTCATCAAAAGCAGTAGTTAGAATGTTTATAGCAAGAAGTGCTTCAACCAAAAAAGTAGAAAAACTTCAAAAAACTACTTAATGATATATCTTAAAGAACTAGAAAAGAAAGAGCAAAGTAAACTCAAAATCAGTCAAGGAAAATAAATAATAAAATCACAGCATAAATAATAAAATTTAAAAGAAAAAACCCCAAAAGTTGGTTTTTTGTTAAACAAAATTGACAAATCTTTAGCTTGACTACCTAAAAAAGAGAGAAGATCCAAATAAATAAAATCAGATATGAAAAAGAAGACATTACAACTGATACTTCAGAACTTCAAAGCATTATTAGAAGCTGCTATGAGCAACTACATGCCAAGTAATTGGAAAACCTTCACGGTCAATATTTGACCATGAAGAAATAGAAAACTTGAACAAACCAATAGCAAATACTGAGATCGAAGCCATAATAAAAAAACCTTCCAGCAAAGAAAATCCAGGAATTGATGGTTCACTACTGAATTTTACCAAACATTTGTACAAAAAGCTAATACCAATCCTACTCAAAATATTTTGAATAACAGTAGATGGAACACGTCCATACTCATTCTGTAAGGCCAGCGTTACTCTGATACAAAAATCAGACAAAGACATATCGAAAAAAAAAAAAAAAAAACTACAGGCCAATATTCCTTAAGAAAATTTATGCAAAAATTATCAACAAATTAGTAGCAAAGTCAATTTGATAATACATTGAAACAATTAATCATGACCAAGAAAGATTTATCTCAGTGAAGCAAGGATGCTTCAACTTGAACAAATCAGATAATGTGATATTAACAGAATGAAGTACAAAAATCATATGATCATTAAAATTCATGCTGAAAAAGCATTTAATAAAATTCAACATCCTCTCCTGATTAAAATTCTCAAAATAACTGGCTACAGAAGGAACAAACCTCAACAGAATAAAAGCCATATAAAACAGACCCACAGCTAGTATAACACTAAATGCAGGAAAACTGAAAGACTTTTTTCCAAGATCTGTAACAAAACAAGGATGCCCACTTCACCACTGTTATTCAAAATAGTACTGGAAGTCCTAGCTAGAGCAAGCAGGCAAGACAAATAAATAGAAAGCATCCAAATTCAAGAGGAAAAGTCAAATTATCCTTGTTTGCAGAAGATATGATCTTTTATTTGGAAAACCTAAAGACTCCACCAAAAAATCATTTGAACTGATAAATTCAGTAAAGTTACAGAAAACAAAATCAACATACAAGAATCAGTAGCATTTCTATAAGCCAACAATGAACAATCTGACAAAGAAATCAAAAAAGTAATGCCATTTACAATAGCCACACATAAAATTAAATACCTAGAAATAAATCAAAGAGGTTAAAGGTCTTTGTAATGAAAACTATACAAAATTCACTAAGGAAATTAAATAGGATGAAAAAAAAAAAAGGAAAGATATTGCATGTTCTTGGATTGGAAAAATCTATATTGTTAAAAGCAATTCAATATTATTTTAAGCATCCACAGGTTGAATTCAATCCCTATCAAAATATCAATGCCATTCTTCATAGAAATTGAGAAAACCCTAGAATTTATATGGAACCACAAAAGACCCACAATAGTCAAAGCTACCCTAAGCAAAAAGAACAAAACTGAAGGAATCACATTACCTGACTTCAAATTATACTACATAGCATCAGTAACAAAAACAGCATAGCTACGGCATAAAAGAAACAGGCACCTTGACCAATAGAATATAATATAAAATAAAAAAAAAATCCATACATCTGCAGTGAATTCATTGTTGACAATGATGCCAAGAACATACATAGGGGAAAGGATAATCTGTGAAACACATGGTGCTGGGAAAACTGGGTACCCACATGTAAAATAAGAAAACTCAACTCTCATCTCTCACCATATGCCATAATCAAGTCAAAATGGATTAAAGACTTAAATCTAAGACCTCAAATTATGAAAATCCTATGAGAAAACACTGGGGACACTCTCCAGGACATTGGACTGGGCAAAGATTAATCCAGTAATACCCCACAAGCAAAAGTAACCAAAGCGAAAATAAACAAATGAGTTAAAAGGATAAAAATCTTCTGCTCCACAAAGGAAATGATCCAAAAAATGAAGAGGCAACGCTCATAATGGTACAAAATATTTGCAAACTATCCATTTGACAAGATAGTAATAAGCAGAATACATAAGGAGCTCAAACAACTCTATAGGAAAAAAAGTCTAGTAATCCTATAAAAAATGGGCAAAATATTATGTAAATAGACATTTCTTAAAAGAAGAAATACAAATGTAAACAGACATATGAAAAGGTGTTCAACATCACCGATTATCAGAAAAATGCAAATAAAAACTACAATGACATATCACCTCACTCCAGTTAAAATGTCTTATATCCAAAGACAGGAAATAACAAATGCTGGTGAGGATGTGGAGAAAGGGGAAATTTTACACACTAATAGTGGGAGCGTAAATTAGAACAACCACTTTGGAGAACAGTTTAGAGGTTCCTCAAAAAGTAAAAATAGAATTACTATATGATCAGCAATCACATGGCTAAGTATACACTCAAAATAAAGGAAATCAGTATATCAAAGAGATAACTGCTCTTCCATGTTTGTTGCTGCATTATTGCACAATAGCCAAGAATTTGGAAGCAACCTATTCATCCACAGATTAATGATTAAAGAATAAATGGTACATATATGCAATGTACCATTCAGTCATGGAGTGCTATTCAGTCATGAAAAATAATTAGATTCTGTCATTTACAATAACATGGATGGAAGTAGAAGACATTATGTTAAGTGAAATAAGCCAGAGAGAGGAATACAAAATTTGCATGTTCTCACTCACTTGTGGGAGGTAAAAAAATAAAACAATTGAAATCATAGAAATAAAGAGTAGAAACATGTTTACCAGAGACTGGGAAAGGCAGGGGCGGGCAGATAGAATGTGCATTGTTAATGGGTACAAAAATAGAGTTAGTTAGAATCAAAAAGATCTAGTACTTGATAGCAGAACAGAGTAACTACAATCAACAATTATTTATTGTACATTTAAAAATAACCAACAGAGTATAATTGGAATATTTTAATACAAATGAATGATAACTGCTTGATGTAATGGATTCCCCATTTACCCTGATGTAATTATTATATATTGCATAACACCATCAAAATATTTCATGTACCCCATAGATACACACACCTATTATGTATACACATTTAAAATAAAATCCATATGTTGAAAAATAAGTAAGCAAACAAATAGAAAATATTCCAATAACTGGGAATATGTAGGAAAAAAACACATAGAAATAATTTTATTTTAAAAAAGGTAGTAAGTGAAGAGTTGTTTTTTTTCCTTTCAAAGTGTGTTAAATGCCAAAGCAAATAGTATATTTAACATTTGATTTTAAAAGATTGGGCTCTTTCTAGCAAATACTTAGTTGGTAAAATATTTAATTATAAATACATTTTATATTATTTATATTTGAATTATTGGCTACATACCTAAATTAAATCCACCACTGAGTTACGATTTTCACCATTGGAATTTTAGGGCATGTGATTAAAGACAACAGTAATGAAAAATTAACTTTACCTCAAATATCCTATCATTTGAGAAAAACTTCACATGGAAATATCACAAGGATGCTCTAATCACATGGAAATACCGCAAAAACACACTAATGCTAATTAGCTATAAATCTTTTATTCATTCTAGTAATTCAAAATATTAATTTTTCCACTTTTCTTGGAACTATTTACCACAAGTATACTCTTATCTGAAATGGTTAAGTGAATTATAACCCATTTTTGAATGCCTGATAAAAGTTGTTTATATATCTAACCACCAAATTAATAAATATCTCATTCAAGACATGATACTCTACTTGGAAACATTTAGGGATATAAATTTACTATAAAAATGAATTTTTCCAAAGATAGTATGTGGATGGAAAAGAAACACAGGAAAACATGTTCAACACTATTAGACATTAGGGAAATTTAAGTTAAAGCCATGATAAAATATCACTACACACCTATTAAATGGCTAAACTAAATACTACTTACCTACTCAAGTGCTGATGAGGTTGCAGAACAATGGAAACTCATTCGTTGTTGGTGGCAATGTGAAAGATCAACAGTCACTGAAAATAGCTTATAGTTGTTTTTATTTAATAAAGTAAAATGTACACTTACAACACAACTGTGCAATCTTACTCCTGTGTATTTATCTTATTGAAATACATAGTCTATTTCAAAAGTGTACAAACTGCATAATTCCATTGGTGCAACATTCTCAAAAGGGCAATATTTTAATGATGCACATCAGAGATGTGGTTGCTAAGAATGGGATTTAAGGAAGAGTATGATCATAAAGAGAGTAGACTAAGGGAGTTTCCTTTAGGTGATTGAGCTATTTTATTCCCCTTGTGCTAGTGGTCACATGACTTTATACATATGATGAAATTCCATAAAACTATACAGAACAAAGAAGGATATAGAAGAAAGAAAGAAAGAGGGAAGGAAGGAAGGAAGGAAGGAAGGAAGGAAGGAAGGAAGGAAGGAAGGAAGGAAGGAAGGAAGGAAGGAAGGGCAAGAAAATACTGGGACACTTGAATAATGCTTGCAGTTTAGTTAATAGTATTGTATTAATAGTAGTGCACCAACTAAATGTTAATTTCCTTGTTTTGATAATTATATTTTGATTATACAAGATGTCATTGGGGAAATCTATGTAAAAAGAAACACAAGAACTATCAATAATATTTAAAAGTGACTTCTATTTGAGTATGATTATTCACAAGTAACAAGTTTAATTTTTTAAAGTGTCATACATACAAAACTCAATTTATAAATGAGAATAAAAGTGATAAGATGGCATACCTACTTTTTGTTCAGGAGTGAAGCTATCCTATGTTTGCTAATATTCTTCTCATCTTCCTTAATTGCTCTTGCTATTTGACATCACCACTCTAAAGGCAATCATCTCAGACAAAATTAAATTTCATAGATGGTGTAGTGTTATTGTCTTCTATCTTGTGTATTGTTGTTTAATTCAGTATGCAGTCAAGTTTTCTTAAGTGAGATAATACACTGAACAAAATGAGCAAAGCTTAGATTTCTTTTGTATCATCCTGTTCCCCTAACAATGTCCTCAGCAAGAACACTTTGACCTCTCAATGATTGTCATAACACTAAACTCGTGGAAATTTCCAAAGTAACTCCTACAGAATAGAGCTCCCAATGTTTGGGAGCACACAGGGAAAAAGTTTAGAGAAGGGAAAATGGATGGAGCGGTAGATGAAGCAATGACAGAAAATAAATATCAGCTGCTGGTAAGAAGCCAAACAGATGAGATCATAAGCAAGAAATTATTCATCAAATCTGGTTCAGTACTAAGCTAGTATTGAGAACAGAGCACGTATAGGAGAAATTGGATGCTAATAGACAAGGAGGATACAGCTTCTGAAGTGTAAAAGAAGCTAATGGGAATTACAGACATCTGCATCATTCTAGGATTTTTGTCTTGTGTGTGTATGAAATAAGGTTGATGGGAATAGGAACAAGACCTTGTCATTGAGTTAAGTGTAGGCAATGTTCCCAGACACTGAGCCATAATGCAGTTTGAGAGAATGGAAGAAATCACCAGCATCCTATTGAGGCATGCATGAGGAAACATATATTATATATTCCAAACCTTCTCCTACGTAAGATGTTGGCAAGGCACTGATTGTTCTTAGTATAGGCAATGATCTCAGAAAACTTTTACCTATGGCATGATGCCTTGAAGACAAATTAGATCTTTGAAAAAGAGAGTTTAAATCATAGAAAGCTACTTATGAAGGACATCTAGGATTGCCTCTTGGATTTAATACCTTTTTTTAACTGATGCTTTTATCCAACACAATACACCAGTTTAGCGTGGCTAGATGTTTATGGATCAGCAAACTCTAGTTTTGGGTAATTAGATCTCACCTCTAGGCACATTTGATAACTTTACTATGGTTAACAATTCCTAAAATTGACAGCAGAGTCAAGCCTTTGCTGTTATTGAATTTCTAGTGTCAGATTCAGGCACGTGAAGGAATGTTGAAACGAGTCAATGTTTCCTAGATAACAATCTAAAAATAGTGGGAAAGGAAGCTCTTTTTAAGATGCTTGTTTGTATCAAAACTGGTACTTTACTGCATATGGTGCCAGAAGCTGTCTGTAACGTAGATTGCTTACCCAGTTTTCTTCATTATTTTCCCTGCCCCAACATTGATAATTTCAGTGAGACTCTTATTTGACCAAGGAAGAAAAGATAGCCTGGAGATGATTTCATGCTCTGCAGACTATGGGTCAGAATAATAATTGACTAAACTACACAAAACAAAACAAAACAAAACAAAACAAACCAAAACAAAAAAAAACCTCTTTATAATTTAAGGTTTTTGCTGCTTGCAGGGTGAATAGAGTTCTCTTAAAATGTCATTGAAATGTATGTTTATCTGCCCAAGCTCGAATGGACTTTTAGATCGGAAGCAAAATAAAGGATTTCAAAACTTCAGCCTCCCATCACCTAAATTCAAAGTATCACTTCCATTCAAAATAGAAATTTGGTGTTCTAATTTTCCTATTTATGACTGTGGCCTATTAACAGAGACTTCTAAGCAATATAAAGAGATTAATAATTTTACTTAAACAGGTTATATAAAAATTAAAACTAACTCTTTGAAATACACTTGCAGGAACTTGCCTCTTTTGACATGGTGTGAACACAACAATAGAAGCCTATAGGATCAGACATAGCAAAGCAGTGTTGCATGTGAACCAAGCAATTCCTACTTACATAAATTGACCATGCTTTAATTGCAAAGAGTAAAACATCACATCATATTTTAACTCTGGCTACCTTTACCATGGCATTTTATTTGAATATATAGTACTTTGTTGAATCTATGATTCATCATAGATGAATTTAAAGAAAGACATTTTTGATTTTTAAATCATGATACAAATAGTTCTTTACTTTAATATTTCATAATCTACTTTTGAAAAAATACTGTTAGACTCTTAGGTATGAATTATAAAGTAAAAATAGACTATGTTTTATATGTAATAAAATAAAGTTTTAAATATAATTAATTGATTATGTTATAGCTAAATATTATTCACATTCCAAGACCAATTATTAATAATGTTTTCTCAGTCATCAATGTCTGTCTTTCCCCATAGAATGCTTTTCTTTCAAGAGAGTTCCTCATTCAGCATTTCTTAAAGATGGAAAATATATATATGAGAAAATTGTTAGACATGTTGGAAGTTAAAATCAGGAAGGAGGAGAGAGAAAAACAATAAAAAGATTCAGTAGATAAGTATACAATACTAAAGAGAAAATCTGCAATCTAGAAAATTGAGCCACAGAACTGTCCCTGAAATCAGTCCAATATTATAAATATAAAGAAAACATTTGAGAAAAGTTAGAAAAAATGGAGGACACATCTCCAAAAATCTTATTATCAATCAAATAGGTATCACGATAAGAGAAAAAAGAGAAAGAGGGTGGATATAAGCAGTAACAGAACATAGCTTAATACTGAAAAAAGGCCAATAAATTTAGTGTCCTTTTTAATCGATGAAAAGGCCTAAGAAACACTGGGCAGAATGTCTAGCTACCTATATCATGGCACATCTTAGTAAAATTTTAGTACCAAGGTTAAAATTTAAAAAATGAAAACATCTATAAAAAATTAGAAATATATCAGTCATTTTTTTCTTTTTTGTTAATATTTTTTATTATACTTTAAGTTATAGGATACATGTGCAAAATGTGCAGTTTTGTTACATAGGTATACGTGTGCCATGTTGGTTTGCTGTACCTATCAACTCATCATTTACATTAGGTATTTCTCCTAATGTTATCACTCCCCCAGTTTCCCCCCACCCCAACAGGCCCTGGTGTGGGATGTTCCCTTCCCTATGTTCATGGGTTCTCATTGTTCAACTCCTGCTTGTGAGTGGGAACATAAGGTGTTTGGTTTTCTGTCCTTGTGATATTTTGCTGAGAATGATGGCTTCTAGCTTCACCCATGTCCCTGCAAAGTACATGAACTCATCCTTTTTTATGGCTGCATAGTATTCCATGGTGTACATAAACCACTGCTCAATGAAATAAAAGAGGACACAAACAAATGGAAGAATATTCCATGTTCATGGATAGAAAGAATGGATGTCGTGAAAATGCCCATACTGCCCAAAGTAATGCTATCGCTATCAAGCTACCACTGACTTTCTTCACAAAATTGGAAAAAAACTACTTTAAATTTCATGTGGAACCAAAAAAGAGCCCACACAGCCAAAATAAACCTAAACAAAAATAACAAAGCTGGAGGCATTGTGCTACCTGACTTCAAACTATGCTATAAGTCTACAGTAACCAAAACAGCATGATACTTGTACCGAAACAGGTATATAGACCAAGGCAACAGAACAGAGGCCTCAGAAATAACACCACACATCGACAGCTATCTGATCTTTGACAAACCTGACAAAAACAAGCAATGGGGAAAAGATTCCCTATTTAATAAATAGTGCATTGGGCAGTTATACATGATATACAATTGCATTGGGCAGTTATACATGATATAAATGATGAATTGATGGGTGCTGACGAGTTGATGGGTGCAGCACACCAACATGGCACAAATATACATATGTAACAAACCTGCACGTTATGCACATGTACCCTAGAACTTAAAGTATAAAAAAAAAAAAAAAAAAAACTACAGACCAATATTGCTAATGAATATAGATGCAAAAATCCTGAACCAAACACTAGCAAATCAAATCCAACAGCATATCAAAAAGATAATACACCGTGATCAAGCTGGTTTCATACCAGGGATGCAGGGATGGTTTAACATATGTAAGTCAATAAGTATGATACACCACATAAACATAATTAAAAGCAGAAAACACATGATCTTCTGAATAGATGCAGAAAAAATGTTTGACAAAATCCAGCATCCCTTTATCATTAAAACCCTCAGCAAAATTGGCATAGAAGGGGCATACCTTAAGGTAATAAAAGTCATCTATGACAAACACTCAGCCAATATTGTACTGATTGGGAAAGGTTGAAACCATTCCCCACAAGAACTGGAACAAGACAGGGATGCCTACTTTCACCACTTCTATTCAACATAGTATTGGAAACCCTACCCAGAAAAATCAGACAAGAGAGAGAAATAAAGGCATCCAAATCAGTAAAGAGGAAGTCAAACTGTCACTGTTTGCTGATGATATGATTGCATACCTAGAAAACCCTAAAAACTCATCCAAAAAACTACTAGATTTGACAAATGAATTCAGTAATGTTTCAAAATACAAAGATCAGTGTACCCAAATCAGTAGCACTGCTATGCACCAACAATGACCAAGCTTAGAATTAAATCAAGAACTCAATCCATTTTACAACAGCTGCATAAAACAATCCTAAAATTAATATGCAAACAAAAAAGGGTTTATGTAGTGAAAGCAAGACAGAGCACAAAGAACAAATCTAGAAGCATCACATTACCCAGCTTGAAAGTATACTATAAGGCTATAGTCACCAAAACAGCATGGTGCTGGTGTAAAAATAGGCACAAAGACAAATGGAACAGAATAGAAAACCCAGAAATAAAGCCAAATACTTACAGCTACTGATCTTCAACAAAGCAAACAAAAACTTAAAGTGGGGAAAGGATATAGTATTTAACAAATGGTGTCGGGATAATTGGCAAGCCACTTGTAGAAGAATGAAACTAGATCCTCATCTCTCACCTTATACAAAAATCAACTCAAGATAGGTCAATAACTTAAATATAAGACCTGAAACCATAAAGATTCTAGAAGATAACATCAGAAAAACCCTTCTAGACACTGACTTAGTGGAAGACTTCATGACCAAGAACCCAAAAGCAAATGCAACAAAAACAAAGATAAATAGATGGGACTTAATTACACTAAAAAGCTTCTGCACAGCAAAAGAAATAATCAGCAGAGTAATCAGACAACCCACAGAGTGGGAGAAAATCTTCACAATTTATACATCTGACAAAGGATCAATATCCAGAATCTATAAAGAACACTGACAACTCACAAGAAAAAAAAAAAAAATCCCATTAAAAAGTGGGCTAAGGACATGAATAGAAAATTCTCAAAAGAAGACATGCAAATGGCCAACAAGAATATGGAAACATGCTCAATATCACCAATTATCAGAAAAATGAAAATTAAAACTGCAATGCTATACCACCTCACTCCTGCAAGAATGACCATAATAAAAAAAAAGAAAAAGAAAAAGATGTTGATGTGGATTATGTGGTGAAAAGGGAACACTTCTACACTGTTGATGGGAATGTAAGCTGCAACAACCATTATGGCAAAGAGTGTGAAGATTCTTTAAGAACTAAAAGTGGACCTACCATTTGTCCAGCAATCCCACTTCTAGGTGTATATATATACATGAATACACACATACCGTGGAACACTTATCAGCCATAAAAAGGAATGAAATGATGGTTTGCAGCAGACTGGATAGAATTGGAGACTATTATTCTAAGTGAAACAACTCAGGAATGAAATACCAAATGCCATATGTTCTCACTTATATATGGGAGCTAAGCTATGAGGACGCAGAGGCATAAGAATGATACACTAGACCTGGAGGACTTGGTGGAAAGGGAAAGGGGTAGCAAGAGATAAAAGAATACACATTGGGTACAGTGCCTACTGCTCAGGTGATAGATGAACCAAAATCTCAGAAATCATCACTAAAGAAATCATTCATGTAAACAAACATCACCTGTTCCCCCAAAATCTACGGAAGTTAACAAAAAATAAATAAAAATTTAAAAAGAATGTCAATCAAAAAAAAAAAAAAAAGAAATTAAATCAAAAGATTGAAGCCAGGGAGTAAGTTATTAATCATGCTGTGTTTACATTGCCCACGACAAGTAGTTTTCTTCTTTTTCCCTTTAAGATTTTCTCTTTATCTTCGGCTTTCATTATTTTTACTATAATATGTCTGTGTATGGATCTCTTTGTATTTATCCTAATTGGAGTTTGTTGAGCTTCTTAGATGTGCAGATAATTGTTTTTCAATATATTTGGGGATGTTTCTGCCATTCAGCCATTTTTTTATTTGGATATTTTTCTATTATTTTCTTTCTCTCTTCTTCCATTACATGTGTGTTGGTGCACTTGGTGATGTCCCACAATTCTCTGAATCTGTGCTTATTCTGTCATTCATTTTTCTCTCTGCTCTTCAGATTACACAATCTCTATCTCTCTTCAATCTCACTGATTTTCTCTTTTGCTATTTCCAATCTATTCTTGAACCCCACTAGTAAATTTTCTGTTTCAATTGTTCTATTTTTTAATTTCAGAATTTCCATATGATTCTTTTTAATAATTTCAACCTCTTGACTAATTTTCTTTTTTAATGAGACATTATCATTGTATTTGCCTTCACTTCATTAAGCATATTTTATTTTGGTTCTCAAGCATAAAATATTAAAATAGTTGCTTTGAATTATCTTGTCTGCAAAAATAACATCTGTATTATTTTGCAAACATTTTTTATTATTCTCTTTTTATCTTGTGCATAGATCACTTTTCTGCTTCTTTGCAAGTCTTATAAATTTCATTGAAAAATTATACACTTTAGATAACATATTTTAGCCACTCTGAATAGTGATCCTGCCCCCAACCTCAGACTTGTTATCATCATTGGTCTTGTGTGTTGATTTACCTTGACTACTTTAGGCAATTCTGTAATCTGTTTTTCTCACAGTATGAATTCTTTGATGTCACTCCCCAGAGTACAAACCCTTATGTATGCATGCAGTTATACTGGGAAGATAGTAGTTTTAGCAAGGCTCTCTTTAACTGTCCCTTTCTATTACATCTCTACTAAACTATCTGCCTCTGTTTTAATCACACTCCATTGTCAGGCTTCACTGATTGTCACTGCTTGCTTTATTGTGTTGGCAATGCCCTGGGTTATACATTGCTCCACAGTTTGATTTAATTAACTATGGGTTCCATGACAGGAGTTATTTCTGAGGTCAAATTTGAGGTTTATTCTGACTCCAAAAGGACCTTTCTTTAGCTATTAATTTAATACAGTTTGGATATTTGTCCCTGCCCAGATCGCATGTTGAAATGTTACTCCCAATGTTGAAGGTGGGACCTGATGGGAGGTGTTTGGATTATGGGGGCAGATGCCTCATGAATGGCTTGGGCCATCACCTTGGTGATAAGTGGGTTCTCGTTCTGAGTTCACACAAAATCTGGTCATTTAAAAATGTGTGGCACCCCTGCCTCCCTGTTTCTGCTTTTGCCATGTGATGTGGCCTGCTCCCACTTCACCTTCTGTTATGATCATAAGCCTCTTGAAGCCCCCTAAGAAGCAGATGTCGCTATGCTTCCTTTACAGCCTACAGAACTGTGAGCCAATTAAACCTCTCTTCTTTATAAGCTACTCAGTTTCAGTTATTCATTATATCAATGCAGGAGCAGAAAAATTGATGTTATATATGGGGCGTTGCTATAAAGATACTTGATGTTGTGATAGAGATTTTGACATTGGGTAACAGACAGAGGTTGGAAGAGTTTGTGGGGCTCTGAGGAAGACAGAAGATAAGGGAAAATTTTGAATATTTTAGAATCTAGTTAAATGGTTGTAACAAAATTCTGATAGTGATGTGGGCAGTGAATTCCAGGCTGCCAAGGTCTTAAAAGAAGCAAAGGTCATGTATATTATACCTTAGTAAATAACTTGGCTGCATTCCATTTACGCCCTAAGAGTCTTTGGAAATTTGAGCTTGAGAGTGATGACCTAGAGTATCCAGTAGAAGACATTTCTAAACATCAAAGTGTTCAATATGTTGAATGACTGCTTCTCACAGCATATGCTCATATGCAAGGGCAAAGCAATGATCTAAAGTTGCAACTTATATTTAAAAGGGAAGCAGACCATAAAAGTTTGAAAATTTCATACTTTGGCCATGTGGCAGAGAGAGAAAGAGCTTTTTTTGGGTGAGGAATTCAAGCAGGCTGTGGAGCAACCACTTGCTGGCAAGATTTGCTTAACTAAAAGAAAGCTAAGTGCTAATAGCTCAGATAATTTGAAAATAGCCTCAAGGGCATATCAAGGACCTTTGTGGCAAACTCTCACCATAGGCCCAGAAGCATAGGAGGAAAGAACAGCTTTGTGGACCAGGCCTCAGGGGTCCACTGCCTTGCACAGCCTTGGGACACTGCTTCCCATGCCCTGGCCACTCTAGCTCCAACAGGTACTCAAAGGAGCCCAGGTACAGCTCAACCTGCCACTCTGGAGAATGGAAGCCATAATCCTCGACAACTTCCATGTAATATTAAGCTTGTGGGTACACAGATTGCACTGAGTGAAGGAGGCTTGGCCTCTGCCTAGGTTTTACAGGATGTATAAGAAAGGATGAATGCCCAGGCTGAAGCTTGATGCAGGGGTGGAGTCCTCACAGAGAGCTTCTACTAGAGGAGAAATGTAGGGTTGGAGGCCTTACACCAGGGCACACTTTGTGGGGCTGTGGAAAGGTGGCCACCATCCTCCAGACCCCAGAATGGTAGATTTATCAGCAGTTTGCACCTTGTGTCTGGAAATGCCACAGGCATTCAACTTCAACATGTGACAGAAGCTGTGGGAGACAAAACCTGCAAAACCACAGGAGCAGAGCTGCCAAAGGCCTTGAAAGCTCACTCTTTTTGCCCTAGTATGTCCTGAAAGCATGACATGGACACAAACAAGACTATTTTGGGGTTTAACATTTAATGACTGCCCTACTGAACTTTAAACTTGCATGGAGGCTGTAGCCCCTTTCTTCTGGTCAATTTTTGCTTTTGAGAACAGGAATGTTTACCCAATATCTATACCCCAATTGTATCTTGGAAGTAAATAATTTGTTTTGATTTTATAGGCTTATAGATAAAAGAAACTCACCTCCAGATGAGACTATGGACTTGGGACTTTGGAGTTAACCCGGAATGTGTTATGACTTTGGGGGACTGTTGGGAAAGTATGGTTGTATTTTGCAATGTGAGAAGTACATGAGATTTGAGAGGGACTAAGTATGGATTATATCATTTGGATATTTGTCTTCACCCAATTCTCATGCTGATATGTAATCCCCAATGTTGAAAGAGAACACTACAGGGAAGTTTTTGCATCATAGGGGCAGATCCAAATTACCCAATCTCAAATGGCTTGGACCACCCACTTGGTAGTAAGTGAGCTGTTGCTCTGAGTTCCCACAATACTAGGTTGTTTTTTGTTTTTGTTTTTGTTTTTTTGAGAGGGAGTCTCGCTCTGTCACCCAGGCTGGAGTGCAGTGGCCAGATCTCAGCTCACTGCAAGCTCTGCCTCCCGGGTTCACGCCATTCTCCTGCCTCAGCCTCCCAAGTAGCTGGGACTACAGGCGCCCGCCACCTCGCCCAGCTAGTTTTTTGTATTTTTTTAGTAGAGACGAGGTTTCACCATGTTAGCCAGGATGGTCTCGATCTCCTGACCTCGTGATCCGCCCGCCTCGGCCTCCCAAAGTGCTGGGATTACAGGCTTGAGCCACCGCGCCCGGCCAATACTAGGTTGTTTTAAAATATGTGACACTTCCCTTGCATCCCTGTGCTCCACTTTCACCATGTCACATGCCTGATCTTACTTTGCCTTCGGCCACGATTGTAAGCCTTCTGAGGCCTTCCTAGAAGTAGATGCTGTTACGTTTGTTGTACAGCCTGCAGAACTGTGAGCCAATTAAACCTCTTTTTTTAAAAACAAATTACCCAATCTCAAGTATTTCTTTATAGCAATGTAAGATCATCCTAATATACTAATCTACAGGTATTCTCTACTAAACAAGTTGACGTATTTATTTTTCTCCTCTCATGGAGTCAACTAGTCACATTTTAATTGCTTATGATAGAAATCTTCATTGGTTTTTAGTATTGCACTGCCTCATATTTTATTCCAAATAAAGTTAGTCTCCTTGGAAAGAATGTCAGAGCTCTATGCTCTCAGGCTTGCTTTTGCCTTTGGGCAAAATCTCTTAGTCACTATTCCAGAGGTAGAAGCAAGGACACTGATTTGCTTCTTTCAGGGTGACACACTTGCTTTAGTAACAGAGAGCTGGATAGGAATGGTAGCCTCTGGTATTCTCAGCTTGCCTGTCCCAGCATGAAGCCCCTGCTCCTTAAGTGAGTTGGCATAAAGGCAGTCAGGACCTCATTCATATGTAGACTTTTAACAAATTATTTTTGTTGCTGTTGTTCACTCTTGAACTTGATCCTACTTTTTTCCTTTGTAGTTTTATAAGTAAATCATCTCTTTTCCAAGTATCGGGTTGTAACTTCAACATACTAATTAGAGAGATGGCATATTTCTACCAATACTTCATCTTACAAATATAATTGGAAATTTTCGCCGGGCGCGGTGGCTCAAGCCTGTAATCCCAGCACTTTGGGAGGCCGAGGCGGGTGGATCACGAGGTCAGGAGATCAAGACCATCCTGGCTAACATGGTGAAACCCCATCTCTACTAAAAATACAAAAAACTAGCCGGGCGTGGTGGCGGGCGCCTGTAGTCCCAGCTACTGGGAGGCTGAGGCGGGAGAATGGCGGGAACCCGGGAGGCGGAGCTTGCAGTGAGCCGAGATCTGGCCACTGCACTCCACCCAGCCTGGGCGACAGAGCGAGACTCCGTCTCAAAAAATAAAAAAAATTAAAAAATTTTCAAAAAAAAAGAAATTTTCATTTGCTGTTTTTTTTTTTTTTTCTTTTAATTTACAAATATTGTATTCGGGTCTCTGGAAGAAGAGAAGATTGCCACCATGTTTAGCTAGAAATACAGTTATGTGTGTTATTTAAAAACAGGAGCTGGGAACAGTGACAAAATTGAAAAAAAAATTGAATCAGCATGAGTTACTAAATCCACAAGGCCCTAACAATACCAATCAATTATGATGCCTTGAAATTTTTCTTGTGTAGACAATTAAAAAAATAAGTATCAGTTAAAAGGATTTTATTCCCGGATATAAATATAAATTATTACCATCAAAGATATGACTGAATCCACTGATTACATTCACGTAAGAATTGTGTGAATCCAAACCATTTCTATTGTTTGGATAAAATGAGATACAAATGAGATAGTTATGGTCTAAAATTGAAAAACAAATAATTTCAGAAATGATTCCAGTGCCATTAAAGGCTATGATGAGCCATTGAGAACATATTTGATATAAAGGTCTTGCTGTTTTCAAGCAATAAACCCACTTTCATCCATCTTTTAATAAGTATAGAAGCATGACTGAAATCAGTCCTTATTTTCTTCCCATTTCTTTTTGTTATTTAATGCTTCCTTGGAAGCACAGAGCCTAAAGAGTTTTTGTATTGTTTTGTTTTGTTTTGTTTTTTATTGTTACACAAATTATCTCTGCGTTGCCTGGCCCTTCCAGAAACAAAGCATTGTCAATGCATTTCTCTTAAGGAGAAAATATCAACCTGGCAGGATCATTTTGTGTGTCACAACAATTCATTACTGGCATTGATTGTAATATAAGTGGAGGCTAAGACCTTCTTAGGGTACGTGTGAGTGTTTGTGTAATGTGATAGAGATATTGAAAAACACTAGGTAATTTCAGTTATTTCTTTTTTTCCCTTTCTCCGACCACATAACATAAGATTTTTAATGATGGGTATGGTTATATGTATAATCATGGAAACAAAATGAACCAAAATAAACATTTATGATAGTACATGGGTCTTCCGAATGATTTCTATCAGACTGAAGAGTGGTATATCTTGTCTCTTGTTGCACTGTACCTGTGTTTATCTGAAAGATCCTCTCTACTCCCTCCCTCCTAACCTTGTTTCTTATTGTTGTTGTTATGCTCGTTGGGGGCTCAAAACTGTGGAACTATGGAGAAATTAAGAGATAGGACTATTTTTATGTGAATGATCACTTTCATGCTCCCAGAGTATGCAGATATTTAAAACAGCCCATCTGCACGTTATCGGCTGGTAGGACAAGTCAACCATCACGAGCCATTTCTGTGCTCTTAGAAAGTTTCTTCCTGGATTTGTTTTTCTTCAACAATTCCTTTAACCAGTCAGAAACGTGTCTACCTTGGGTGGTCTTTTGAAGTTCTTGCCATAGCTCCTGGGCATTGAGAGCCCTACTTTCAGACTCTTCTGCTGAGTTTTCAATGTTTCCTCTCCTCCTGCACCATCAAGCCCATAACCCTATTGAACAGGGCATGTGATAACCAACACTCCATGCATTAGTGAGGCCTCTATTTAGAGAAATAACCTTCTCCAAATAAATTTTTTCACAAATCACTCTTCTTGCTCTTAGTCACTGATTCCTTGTTATATCTGTTTTGTTATTCTTGAGGCATGAGACAAGCTCTGGAAAACTTTGTAACTTTTCAGGTAGAAGGAAGATATTCATCTCACATTAACTTTGCTTTTATACCTATGTACTATTGAAAATGTATTCAAAAGTGATAAGAAAAATATCCCATTTTAACAATGTGTTCAATTTATAATAAATGCCAATTATGGAATAACCATAATGCTTTGGGATAATAGAAGATAAACAATTTAATTTTCTGGAAGGTAGATCACAGGTTTTAAAAGTCTGAGTGAACTTCAAAAAATAATTTATTGTCATCTTTAAATCATATATTATTGGAGGTTAATGGAATATTAATACTAATTAACAGAATTCTTCCCTGTTTTTGGACATTCATACCTATTGGTACTGGTACTAGTGTAACTGTGACCTAAATTAATTTTTAAAACATTTTCATGATTGACTAACAGTCAAGCCACATTGCCTATAACTATTCTTTAGAGTTTTTTAATGTACGAAATTAATCCTAAAATAGAATAGACAAAGAGATTATGAAATCATGTATATAATAGTTTGATTTACTGCTTAAGGATGATTGATATAATAAAAAATTCACAGTCCAGGTTAATTTTTCCAGGAAGACTCCTTATAGACAGCTCTTTATAGACAGATGCCATGAACTCAGCTATCCTTATCTTGATCTACACTAGTGACTTTGCTATCTTGCATAAATATAATTAGGTTTGTATTGGTGATGTTAATGACTTATTAGCAAGTGAATGTTTGAAATTGGCTGTCTTAGAAGATACTGGAAATATTAAATATGTGGTAACCGGCTAAAATATCTTACAGACACCCTCCCCTTTCCCCCAGCATTAATGGTTATTCAAATATGATTAGGCTTGCATGTGTCCAAAATGCTTGATTATCAGTTTCTGGGTCTGATTGTTAAAGAATACAGTTCAAAGGATTTTGGTTTCCAAAACCCACCCCTAAGAATATGAATATAACCATATTCACCCTAAGTAATCTCTCAGCAAAAGTGTCTTGAAAACACCCAAAGCCATGACTCCCTAAGCCCACAGAATAGTTTATCTGAGTGTTTGATTCTTGCTTGCTAATAATTTTATATGCAGCAGAATTAGGTCAAAGAGGTCACTTGTATGCTGACACATTTCAAGTTTTTAGAAACTACCTTGCTATCACCGACTTCTAGCTATTGGAGATCTACCAAAAGAGTAGTTCAAAATAGCAATGGAAAGTAAAAAATAAAGGGGCTGTGGAGAGTATCAGAAAAGTCTCACAAAGGTGCCTTAACTCAGTATTACAAAGCTGCTAAGACTTTGCCATGTTAGCTAGGACTGATGAGGAAGAAATTCAGCAAAGGTAATATGGAGACTGGCTTAAAGAATATGGTTTCTTCAGGAAACTAAACTATGATTGAAATTTAAGAATTTTAATATAATGGTGTAGGGAGAGGCAGGATTTTAAAGGGCTTATGTGGTATAATTCAGTATTTTTCAAACTTTTTTGAGCACAACTCACAGAAAATACACTTTTTTTTAATTATATGACCTGACAGAAACACAATGGAGATATGAATGTTACAAAAATATTTATATCTTGCTGGTTAGTACATACTCTATTACTGTGTTTGCTACTGTTTTCTTTTATATGTTCTATTTTATTTTGTTGAAATGCTGATGTTGAACCAATGAGTTTATTTCTTGGACACCAATACAGCAAAACACACAGCTTGATAAACATTTTCCTAGAAAATATAACCAGCTTCGTAAGTGTGCAACCACTATAGTGAGGAGTGCTAATCCAGCAGCTGGTGCGTCGCACACAGGTCGAATCATGGGGGTTTCTGCAGGGGTTTCAATTGTCCACTCTTGCCCACCAGTGCACTTGCACAACACGTGCACATGTCAAAGAAAGTGCTACATTAAATAGCAAATAAGAAACACCATGACAGACCGAGAGAGAGAATATGGGAGAAAAAAAAAAATTAGTACCTTTAAGAGCACGTTTTCTACTTTTTGTACAAAGGTTACCATACTTTGAATTTTAATTTTGCCTCCCAAAATATGTGGCTTCTCTTACAGAAATGCACTGTCCAATTAAAAGATTATGCAAGCCACATAGGTAATTTTTAATTTTCTGGTAGGAACATTTAAATAAAATAAAAAGAAACAGGCACAATTTATTTTGATAATGAAGTATTAACCCAATATATCCAATATACCATCTTTGCTGTGAGCCATTTCTGATGCTCTTTCCACAGCCCCTTTATCTGTTACCTCCATTGCTATTTTTAACTACTCTTTTGGTAGCTCTCCAATAGTCAGAGGGAGGTGATAACAAGGTAGTTCTTAAAAACTTGAAATGTGTCAGCATACAAGTGACCTCTTTGACTTAATTCTACTGCACTTAAATTTATAAACAAACAGGAATCAAACACAGACAAACTATTCTGTGGGCTTAGGAAGTCATGGGTGTTTTCAAAACACTTTTGCTGAGCGATTACTTAAGGTGAATATGGCTATGTTAATTTTGACAATAAAGTATTTAACCCAATATATCCAAAATATATACAAATCAATTAATAATAAAAATAAAAATGGGATATTTTACTTTTTTAATTCTACCAAGTCTTGGAAATGTGATGTGTATTTTATACTTACAGATCATCTTAATTTGAACAAGTCACATTTATAGTGCTCAATAGCCATATGTGATTTGCCATCACCATATTGGATGGTGTGGTTATTAATAATAGGGGATAACGGAAGATTTTAAACTAGTGTCTGTGAAGTAAATTTGACATTAGAAAGATTTCTCTCCTAACAGGGTAGTATTGAAGCACATTGTGAGACTGGAAAACAGGGAAAGATAATTATGGTAGTCTAGGCAGGAGACTACGGGTGCAAGAACTTGTCATTAGCTTTGTGAATTTGGGGTGAAGCAGATTTGAGAAGTAAGTGGGTGACATTATCAGGACGTGGTCACTGATTCCATGTGATTATTTGTTGGTAATAGGAGAAGAAGAAAGAGAGAGAGGAAAGAGACTAGAATAATTGCTAGGTGGACTTGGTGATTGGGTAGACGGTGGCACCATTCATCAGGATAATGTATCCAAAATGTGAACCACAGTGTATTTTTTTCATTTTTTAAATTCCTTTTTTTACATTATATTGTTATCAAGGTGGCCTGAGGTGCTTTCTGATTTAGTAATGTTTGATTAGAATTTATCCTAAGACACGCTGGTATTTTAGAATTTGAAACAAGCTTATATAAGCTGTTTGACCCAGTGGATTCTGCCTAGGAGAACTCTAAGGGTTAGATTCAGGGCCAGTCTTGTGGCTAGAACACGGAAATCACTGGTATAGACCAGCTTCTTAATGTACGTGCAAGAAAACTAAAACTTGGTGAGATTATGTGACTTTCTGAAACCCTCTCTATTGAGACACAAGGTAGAGCATAGATATGGTAAACCATATCTACTTTTGCTTTTTTCTCGCTTCTGTGGCTTTTCTCAAAACTTTATTCTCTGTTGTTGAGCTCACCTTATACTTTTAAAGTAAAATTATTCGATCAACATTCCTTTATTTTCACCTTAAAACCTCTCTGTACTTTTATCTTTTCAGTCTTCCTTCGATTCTCTCTGTAAGATGTGCCCTACTCATTTTTGAACACTGGTCTCTCCCCCTGTTCTCTTGTTCGCACCTGTCTTTACTTCCTCCTCGATCAATGTGTTGTTCCATTTGCTTTTAGGTTCAATATTTTGAAATACTCTACCAGCATGTGGTTTGTTAAAACTCCCTTTGGTTGTGTATATTGTTCCATAACTTTGTTTAAAGGCTGCATTTCTTTATTAAGTTGATCAAGGTGGAAAAAAGAACTATCTATGGTTTTGAGTGAAATGCCTATGAACCTATTCTAAATAGTTCAGTTTTACAACTTCAAGAATGCATTTTTCCCAGTGAATTTAACCATACTAAATATCCAGTATCCAATGACAACTTACAACACTGAGAAGTAATACTGACACATTTGTTAAAAGTAAGTTGTGTATCTGTATGTGTGAGTGTATGCGTATGCAAGAGTTTATGTGTATGTTTGTGCATAAGTGCACTTCTTGTGTGGTGGCTCTTAATATATTTTTAACTGAGCAAGTTCCTGCAACATTACCTCTTTTTGTAAAGCTTCCCAGAGTTGGTTTGGCAATGCAAACCTATTTACTGAGAGGAATTGGATTCAGACATCATTTTCATTTAAGGGATTTAGTGGTCTCACTAATGACTAGTCAATTGTTGAGGTGAGTACAAATTTAAACCCAGAGTGATTGCTTAGGAGAATGGCTCGATTTTTGGCTTACATTCCTAGTTAGAGAAAGCACCATCCATTGATTCTAAAATTCCACCAAGCAATATAGAAATGTTATATTCTTGTCTACTCTATCAGCTCTGGAGAAAAAGAATGTCCTTTAAATCCCAATATATGTATTTATTGTACTTCCTACTATTGCTTCTGCCAAGTGGCTAGACTGTATTTATCTATCATGTAAATAACCACATCTGATTAGGCATTCAAATTGTATTTTAGAAGTATTTACTCTTAAGTTGTGACACTGAATAAATTAAACCCATGAGGCCGATAAACTGCCCAGATTAATTTGTAACTTAATGCGACCAGAGATTACTTAAAATGTTAGAACCTGATTAAACCTCTTGTGACTTCAGAGTATAATATTAATAAGTTCAAATCTCAACTTAATTTGTCGTGATTTTGTAACTTATTTGTTCCTTTTTTTCATCAAATCACACACACAGATAAAATAACAGTCTTAAAAACAAAATAGCACTCTCCGTATATTCTTACTACAATAGACATACACCTTAAACAGAAGACATGGACAATTACACTTTTTTATACACAGAAATAATTTTCCCTATTTCAGATAATCTCTGACAAAAATGTGAAATCCATAAATATAACGTAATGTACAGAGTAATAATGTAAGAGAGACAATTTGGGATCTCTACCCCAAAAAAGCAAAATAACTACCCAATACTTATCTGCAATATTTTTGCTCTTCCAAGCCCTTTGTGAGGTTAATTCAGAGGAGAATTTTATAAACACACACCCTGTAACTGCTAATTTGTTTACTTTTAAAAATAAATACATTTTATAATTATAATTATAAAGCAAAAAGCAAGTATCATGAATTATACCCATTAAGTAATATGCTGAATTGTAAGTTTTAAAAAGTTGATGGTGAAGAAAAAGTAGGAGAAAAGTGAGGAAGAAAGAAAGGAAGTAAAGGGAGAGAGGAAGATGTATTCGCTCCATGTACTATTGGTT
Source organism: Rhinopithecus roxellana (assembly GCF_007565055.1). Lineage (NCBI taxonomy): Eukaryota > Metazoa > Chordata > Mammalia > Primates > Cercopithecidae > Rhinopithecus > Rhinopithecus roxellana. The sequence goes on along the minus strand of NC_044554.1, from coordinate 28,818,629 downwards.
TATCCATTAGTGATACATCAAAATCTATTTTGCCCCACTTTTTACCAATAAAGTGGTAAAAATAAGTTATAAAATAATAAATAATAAAGAAGGTATGAGGGAACAGGTCTCTGGTTGGAATGCAGGCAATAATAATTTGTTTGGATGGTGATCTGACAAATAACCAACTTTTCCAAGTTGCATTCATATTCACAGTTACAACAATTTATCCTTCAAAAGTGTATTGTAAAGATAAATTTGCACAAGTGCGTTAAGATATATGAATATGGTTTTCATTATAGCATAATTTATAAAATGTAAAAATATGGAATGAGCTTGTTCATAGAGAAATAGTTATATTATCTCCATACAACAGAATACTAAATAACTGTTTAAAAGTAAAGCAGATTTATATATACACATATATAAATGTGAAAGAATATGAAAGATACATTATTAAATGGAAAAATCTTATGTGACACATAGAGAGTGATCATTCTGTATTTACTATAAAAACTGGAGTCATAGACACTCTATATGTATACAAAGTTTGTAATGTTATACAGGAAAGATTTACTACTATTACCTCACGTTTATAGGTATTTAAAGAATTTTATATGAGATCAGGAAATTTTATGATTTATTTAATAAATTTTTGTAAAGTTTAGTAATACTTTTATTATCTAAACAAACATATCTGTGACTTAGAATAGTTATAATTATGGGGATTATTTTCTGATTAAAATTATTTTGTTTTTATGGTGGTACATTATTCTCTTCCATTTGTTTTTGAGGACGAGAAGAAAATCCTTTGAATATGAAGCTAGTTGACATATTGTACTGTGTGGTTAAAGGAATGAAGAAGCATTTTTTGGAAATTAGCATAGGAAATAAAAACAAGTGATAAAGAACTCTTTTTTTTTTTTTATCTATGCTATAAAATGAAACTTGTAACAAATATTCGGGGTGCTTCCTAATGAGACCAATGAAATATTGGTACAGTAGAGGTATTGTAGGGTATTAATTTATAGAATGAACTGTGTTCCAAATAGAACACAATTCAAAAATTTGATTTATTACTTAATGTTTCCTGGTGAAGCTGAATTCAGTAAGATTGAGTACAAATAGAATGACATTAGATATCTGTAGAAGAAGCCCACAAATGGGGACACAAGAGCAGGGTGTCACCAAAGCTCCTCAAAGGACTATAGGTATTCTTCAAACTGCTGCCAAATATATCAGTATTTAATGTGTTAAAAATAAATGAAAATGGCTACTTTGCAACATGGCTGTATCCTGGCATAGGGTGATGATGAAATAATATAACAAAATATGTCCAGTAGGCTGGGTGCCATGGTTCATGCCTATAATCTTAGCACTTTGGGAGGCCAAGGTGGACAGAGCTTTTGAGCGAGAAGATTGAGAGCAATCCAGCACACATGGAAAAAACCCATCTCTACTAAAAATACAAAAATTAGCTAGGCATGGCAGCATGCACCCATAGTCCCAACCACTCAAGAAGCTGAGGTAGGAAGATCAATGGAGCCTGGGGATATCAAGGCTACAGTGAGTCATGATCCCACCACTGCACTCCAGCCTGGGCAACAGAATGAGACTCTGTAACAAAAAATTGCAATAACCATCTCTCTCATTTTTTGGAAAAAATAATGCCTGTAGGTCTTACAATTTATATTTATTCATAAGCCAATCTACTTAGAAAAATCAGAAATAACATTTATCTTTCTGTATACATATAAATTATAAACTAATACACTGATTTTCTAATTTATAAAGTAGTTAATTTAAGCATTAGCTAATGCCTTTGAATAAATGGATAAAGTTGTTATTCTGAATTTTACAAAGCAGAAGGCCAGTATAGAGCTTAGACTGCTTTAATAAGATTTAAACACCAGATGAGGTCTAGTTTGTGCAGCTGGTTAAATAGCCTCTTTATTACTATCAACTTATTAACAGAAAAATCCCAGCCATGGTCCCACTTGAATACTACTTAAGAGCTATTGAAACTGTATTGAGTTTTCTTAAGAAAAAAAAGTTTCTCTTTGTAGTGCTTCATCAGTAGATAAAATGAAATAGGTTTATAATAGAAAAAAGTAAGGCGAGTCTTTTTTTCTGCTCATAGCTTGATAAACACAGTTGTGAACAGAAGAATAAAACAAAATATGAACTACAATAAATTATTCTCTATCTTGGTGAGGTAACATGTCCTATAGAATTTTTAGAAACTTTAAGTTAGGTCAAGTTTAAATTCTACTTTAATAATTTTATCCCCTCCAAAATGTAAAGGATAATCAATCATCATGGCCCAAACTCATTTCAGATAACACATCTGGAAACAAGGGAGAATTTTGAGTTGTGATATGGGTCTAATAACACTGTAGAATCCCAGATCACAGTTAATATCTGCGGCTTCTACCTTCCTTATATTTTCTACTATGAGAACAACTACCACAAAATTTAGTTTCCAGACACTCTTCTGATTGGATATTTGAAGTCATTTTTCATATGTAATTCTTCAAAATGATCAGTTAAGGATTTTCTAGAACCAAAACACTTTAATATTCACCTTACATTATAATCTATAAATTGATTTCCTGGATGAATAAGTCTTTATAATCCCAGATTTTTAAAAGGCAGTCATAAAATTATAAACCTACCATTCTCTCTTCCTTCATATTCTACTATTACAAATTATAACTACAGGTTTCTCAGATAAGTATTCATCATGAAACTCAGGTGGGTTTCAGCCATGGCTATTCCACAACTGATCATTATTCTCTCAGCCTGGTAGAGGCATCATTTAGGAATGGCATTAAACTTTACTTTGTGAATCAGAAGTGGTTATGAATTATATGAATATTCAATGTCGTATTATGTAAATTAATTATTGATATCCAGATAGAAATTTTAATAAAAGCTGTTTTTTTACTACATTGTTTGTCAGTGTTGGTTTGAACTGAATATAGAAAATGTAATACACTGAATAACATGTAACATAAATGTGCTTCTATCCTTAATCTTATAGATTGTTTTTAATCATGCTATTTGAACCAAATCATTAGATAATTTTATATGAGACAAACTAAATACATGTATCAAAGCTATTGAGACTAGAAACATAAGCAATTTGTTCTCACTGCTGATGCAATGGTTTTATAATTAAATACTAGAGATAGCCAAACCAAATAACCAACACTACAGTTACTTGTTGCCAGAAAGACTGACAATATAAATTACCCTGAAACCAAAACCATTAACTTCTGGTACGTCTTGAAAAACCAATGGACTCAACTCCAAATATTTTATATAGCATGCCAAGGAATTCAGCTGCTTAGAATCACAACCATAACTAGTTTATCTCTGAGGCCTTGTCAGGAAGATGTATTGTTTAAAATGTGATGACTCATTGGTGTCAATAATGCTTCTGTTTAAAAGATTGCAATGAGTAATTGGTAATGTTTGCTTTGAAACCATTGAGCTTAAAACTCATATCTCTTGTAGAGAATAATGTGGTGTACTTCCTAGACAACCTTCTGCAGGACCAAGTCATTCATTTTCTTAGCTGGTATAAATGTTTTCACTGAAGCCCAAAGCTGAGTTATCTGTAAGAACTGTACTGCCTTGACCTTGGTGAAAGAAAATATTCTCACTCAGTATTTTGCCTCCTTTCTGGTTGCAGCACTTATGCAATGCCTGATTGATGCTATATGAAAGTATGAAGGCCTTCCCACATTTCCTCCATTTGGGACGACTCTGAAGGGCCATCCTATCTCCACAGCTCTCCAGGAGATAAGCTGAGGCTTCTATTGTGAACGTATCACAATTCAATGTCTCCTTCTACCCAGCTCTGTTTCACTTACTTCCACATAGGTAATGTCACATAAAATAGAAAAACATTGGTCGCTTATATTGCCTTTACATTATAAAAATCTTAAATGATTTCTGGTGCAGGCTTCAGCTTGTTCTATCTAAAATCTTCGGACTCAGTTCTTCATGGGATGGGGTGTTATCTTGCCCTTTTCATATTAAGATACAACTATTCCAAATATTTTCTGCAATTGCAGTGGACCTAGCAGTTATGTTAGCAGAATATAAAATGATAGTTTATTTACTTATCACTTAGGTGGAAGTTGATTAGAAATATCACTATTATTATATCTGGTATAATGTATGTTAAGCTACAGTCAGAAAATTCCTTATCTATTTCTTGGCCTCCCTAGACACTGCTGGCATTGCTTAATCACCTTTATTTCATGGGCTTTTTCTTAGAATACATTAAATAAGATAGTTAAATATTGCATGTTTGTTTTGGAAAGCAAGCACATCTCAGTTATCTCAACAAGGTCAATCTAGTTTGCTTGTGACTTCTTAATTTCTGCTGCAGCATGTTCCTACATTTTAGGATAACAGCTAAACCTCAGTATCTGAATGGTGATAGCATGGGATAAAAATTGCTTTTCAATATTAGCACTTGAGGAGAAAGAGACAACGAAGGAGGATAGCCTTTAGAAATGAATCCAGATAAGAAATGCCAAAATATTTATTGGAAAATATGAGTGACTCATATAATAGAAAATACGAGTTACCAGGTTCTTGGGTTTTATACTCTAGAATTGTAGTCAATATGACTTAGGTTCCTTTTTCTGGGAAATAGCCTTTGACAGAAGTAAACACTGTGTGGTTAGCTTTTGTTGCAATTTCACAAGGAGGCACAGAAATGTTTCATTAATCAGAGAGCTTCTGAAAAATTGCAAATTATTGTCAGCCATAAAATAGTCATATCATATCTAATAAGAAATTCCAATTATTTACCTTTGTATAACTCAACCCAGGCCTCGGGCATGGGAAGAACATTTTTTTTTTTTTTTTTTTTTTTTTTTTGAGAGGGAGTCTCACTCCATCGCCCAAGCTGGAGTACAGTGGTGCCATCTGGGCTCACTGCAAGCTCCACCTCCCGGGTTCACGCCATTCTCCTGCCTCAGCCTCCCGAGTAGTTGGGACTACAGGTGCCCGTCACCACACCCGGCTAATTTTTTTGTATTTTTAGTAGAGACGGGGTTTAACTGTGTTAGCCAGGATGGTCTTGATCTCCTGACCTCGTGATCCGCCCACCTGGGCCTCCCAAAGTGCTGGGATTACAGGAGTGAGTCACCACCGCGCCTGGCTGGGAAGAACATTTAAACTCTACTTTTTTTTTTTTTTTTTAAATTAAAAACAGCTTTGTAAAGGTAAAATGATATGTAAATTGATATATAAAGAATTTTACATATTTAAAGTATAGAGTTTGATGATTTTGGACATATGCAAATACCAATGACACTATCATCACAATCAAGATAAACATATCCAGTGCAGCCAGGCGCAGTGGCTCACGCCTGTAATCCCAGCCCTTTGGGTGACTGAGGCAGGCAGATCATCTCAGGTCAGGAGTTCGAGACCAACCTGGCCAACATGGTGAAATCTCGTCTCTACTAAAAATACAAAAATTAGTCGGGCATTGTGGTACTCACCTGTAATCCCAGCTACGCAGGAGGCTGAGGCAGGAGAATTGCTTGAACCCAGGAGGTGGAGGTTGCAGTGAGCTGAGATTGAGCCACTGTACTCTAGCCTGGGCGACAGAGAGAGACTCTGTCTCAAAACAACAACAACAACAAAAAACATATCCAATGCACCTCAAAGTATTTTTGTGCCCTTTTCCTTTTGTGTGTGTGTATGTTGTATTGTGTATGTATGTGTTAAAAACACAAGGTATCTACTCTCTTAATAAACTATGAAGTGCACAATACTGTATTCTTAACCATAACCACTATGTTGTACAGCAGTTCATAATAGTGACAACTACTACGATATTCTGTGCTTCTATGAGCTAGACAATTATGGATACTTTTTAAAAGTGGGATAATACAGTATTTGTCTTTCTGTGAGAAACTGTACTTTGAAGGGAAGATGTCTATTTTGTTTACATGAGGTGAACAAGTGACACAGATTCAGACTGTATGGATTTGAATCCTGAGAGGATGATATTTTTCATTATTTAATCTCTACACAACATATTTCTCACCTGTAAATTATAGACAGTAATAGTAATTACCTCTTAGGTTCTCACGAAGGTTAAAAGTGATAAGTAAGAACTATTTAGTAAGTGCCTGGCATTCAGTAAATACGTAGTAAGTATAAACTCATTCACAGTTCTAAAACAGGCCTCAAATCATGATTAGTGGCCGTTCTTCCAGGCATATATACATTTTTGTTTTCTTTCTTTTTTCCCCAAATTAAATTAAAGCTGCCATGTATTTTTTTTTAAAGTGGGAAAAAGTGAAAATATTTGAAACATATACTAAATAGAAATGAATTATATTAGAATACACAGATTGCTCTGATATACCAAGACAAGAAATACTATGAACTTCTTAAGAAAACTGGCAAAAGAAAATATTCTAAGAGCCAGGAACGAGTCAAGTTACACTTTTTCATGATGAATCAAGGAAAGAAAGACTGACAAGTGTTGCCAAGAATGTGGAGCACAGGGGAACCCTCTATATGTCAATGTTAATGTAACAAAGGGGCGTGTGAACCAGGAATTCTACCTCTGCGTATATTCTTAACAAAGATGAATGCATGTGGGCAAGTTTTAAACGTACAAAAATATACATAGCATCATCGTGTGTAATAGTCCATAACTGGAAATAGTGCCACTAACTGGGAATAGGTTCACTATCCACAATCATGTTGACTCCTATTAATTCTTAGTACCAAGAACATACAAACAGCTATACAAATAACACCCAAACTTCAGTGGCTTATCGTACTAGAAGTGTTACTTACAGAGTCACCATCTAATGTGAGACAGTGATGATGAGGGGCTATTTCTCCACTCAGTTATTCAGATAACCAGGCTGCCTGCATCCATCTAGTGAGTCCATTCCCTTCTAGGATCCCTGCTGTTACAGTGAATAGTTTTCCTTCTGAATGGAGGCCAGGAAAGGGAGCTAGCAAAGGCACCAGAGGTTTCAGGGCAGAAAGTTTGATGGCCTGCCTGCTGTCACAGGCTCCACTAATGGCACGGGACCATTTAACTGAGTGCCCAGGAGAAAGTCAATGTGGTTTGATGAGTCCCCACTAACTGTCACAATACTGAAGGGGAATACAATATATATCTTCTCAAGTTCTGCAACATAGGATATCAAGGTCATGAATGATATCCTAAGACCCACATCCCATGCACTGTCCAAGCGCCCCAGATATTAATTCCTGGTGGCTCTTTTCTAGTTTTTTGGAATGTTCAAATGACCAAATTCCTTGTTCCTCACCAACTGACATCCTAGAGAGTAGACTACACAGCTTCAAAGTAGTTCTCTGTTCTGCCTGGTTGTTCCAAATTATATTTAAAATGCTCTTCCAAAGGTCCCTTAGTCATTTTCTCTTTCAAATTTCCCCAGGAGCCCTTTTTCTCTGGCATATTTCTGGGAGGTGGGCCTTGGTTCAGTGACAGAACTCAGCACTATGTCTCTGCTTCCCTAGAAAAGCTGAAACACCGTCTTGGCTGACATTTCTGCCCAAATCTCCCCTGAAGCAGGTCCCTTGGTAGGGGCTATCACATCTCATAGGCACAGTCACCAGATTAGCGTGTGTGCAGGAAGAGGAAGGCAGAGCAGGTAGAACAGATCCCTGAAAACACTGACTCAGTGGTTCCTGGGGAAGAGGAGTAGGACTAGTGACCTATACTAATGTTCAAAGATGTCAAGTCAACTTTTAGCTCCAAAATGGTTGTTGATGTCCCAGAAGTTCAATATGCTGGTAGGTGGCATTCAGAAAGCAGATAGCTGCAAGAAGCAGTGCAGTTCTAAGTCACAGGGTGGTTCCTAGGTTATAGTTGTCCACACGAAAGAGGATTTAGCTTCTGTTGAGAACTGGTCAGGATGGAGGAAATGAAAAGTAGGTCTAGAGTTTAAAAACCAGCAGTTATGTAGGATGGATAAGTCTAAAGACGTAATGTGTAGCATGAGGTAGGAGTCGAATCTGGAGAATTAGTAGTTATCCAGATTAGCAAAAGAGCCATGAATTTTGTGTTTCAGGTTTGGAAAACAGCATGGATAAATAACCATAGACAAAAAAGAATAAGGTTTGAGAACAGAAGTGAGTTCAATATTGAGAAAAGATTACGGATAGGTGAACAAAGGTCAAATCCTCAAAGAATTTGTAATTCATGTGGTCCTTATCCTGTTTAGGTCAAATATAAGCTTCTGTGTGTTTACAACAAACATCACATGACAGCATTTTAAACAATTATTATGTGATTCATTTACTCTCTTGGATAACAAGTGTATGTAGTATAATAAGTAAAAACTAAAAATGGAGAGACCAGCTAGGAATCTAGTACACACAAAAGGTGATAGAAAGCTAAATTAAGGAATTAGACATGGGAAGGGGAAAGAAGGGAGGAATTTAGGGGATGGACAGAAAGCACAATTGTTAGGACTCAGTAATTAATAGAAATTTGAAAAGAGAATAAGGGAGCAGCTAAGAATCATTGGCTTAAAAATAGCGTTGTTTTATCCATTAGGATAAAGACCACAGTTTGGAAGTGATGACCAGCAGATGGGTTTGGTTATGATGAAATTGTTGATAAGAGTTCCTAAAGACAGGTTGTCCTAGGAGACATGCAAAATTATGACCTACCTCTAATAACGATTTAACATGTTTTGGGAATGCATTTTTATGAAAAATTTAAGATTATTAATTCAATCTTCAACCGATTCCTCTATTTTCCTAACTATATGCAGTTTCTGTTTAACCAATATGACTCATGATAAATAAAAATCCAATACTAAAATAAAGCCTCTAAAGGCTTTTTAAAAATAGTTTCATTGAGGCTAATCTTCCTTATCCCTGGATGAAATTGCCTTTTGTTTCTCTGCTGATTCTCAGATACTAAAACAGTACTACCAGTCTCTAAGTTGCTGACACACGGAAGTATCTAGTCTTATGTGTTAATCAAAATTTACAATCTCGACTTTGGGTTAAATCTTCTCTTCCTCTTCCAGCTTCAGTCACCTACAGAATGGAAGATTTAAGTAACAGCTTTCTACTTTCTTGTGGCACAACCCTAACTTATACACTAGCTGTAGTTCTGTTTTCCTACAGGATCTAAGGCAAGATTGGCAGAAAAGTAGGGAGAAGCAGAGCAATTCTTACTCTACTGATGGCACTACGATTGTTTCCTTCATGGTTCCTCATTATGCTACTCTCTTTTCGGTTCCAGTGACCTTGGCCTTGTATAATACACCTCTCATATCTGAAAGATCCTCTTCTTTCTCTTGGGAGTCAGATTCCTTCCAAGAAAAATTAGACAGGACAAAAGATGACCATACTCAGTATCTCACTCATTGCCTTATCTTATTCACGGTGATTTTACCCCATGTCTCAAAAATCTTCGTGATACCAGGGTAATATCAAAACAACATGACTTTTGAACTCCCCTGCCCTCAAGAAGCTATTCAGTTCAGCCCTTCTTTAACCTTCTAGGTTTCCATAAATTTCAGACCCCAAAGGTGCACTTTAGCTTTCTTAGAGATAAGTCAGACACGAATTTGCTTTCTCTTCAGTGGAGATAAGACATACCAGGCCAGGCGCGGTGGCTCAAGCCTGTAATCCCAGCACTTTGGGAGGCCGAGGCGGGTGGATCACGAGGTCAGGAGATCGAGACCCTCCTGGCTAACACGGTGAAACCCTGTCTCTACTAAAAATACAAAAAACTAGCCGGGCGAGGTGGCGGGCGCCTGTAGTCCCAGCTACTCGGAGGCTGAGGTGGGAGAATGGCGGGAACCCGGGAGGCGGAGCTTGCAGTGAGCCGAGATCGCGCCACTGCACTCCAGCCTGGGCGACACAGCGAGACTCCGTCTCAAAAAAAAAAAAAAAAAAAAAAAAGACATACCATAACTGCCCAAGTGATTACCTTGAAACATCTCTCAGGAGTTGGATGCTAGCTTATTTCGTTTTACATAATGTCCTCCAGTTCCATTCATGTTGCTGCAAATAATGGAATTTTATTCTTTTTATGGCTGAATAATATTCTTTTGTGTATATATACCATGTTGTCTTTATCCATTTATCTATTGACACTAAGATTGATTCCATATATTGGCTATTGGTAATAGTGCTGCAATAAACAAATATTTCATGTTCTCACTCATATGTGGGACCTAAAAAAATTGATCTCATGGACCTAGTGAGTAAAATGATAGTTAACCAGAGGATGGAAAGTGTAGGGGGGTTAGTGGCTACAAAATACAGTTACGGAAAGAACAAGCTGTCATGTTCTATAGAACAATAGGGCAACTATAGTTAACAAGAATTTATTATGTGTCTCAAAATAGTGAAAAGAGAAGATTTGAAATGTTCCTAACACACAAAAAAATAAATGTTTGAGATGATGGCTGTCCCAATTACCCTGATTTAATCATTGCATATAATATATATGTGTGTATATATACACATATATACATATACATATATACATATACACATACACATATACATATGTATATGTCACCCTATACATATGTATATGTATACGTATGTGTGTATATGTATACACATATGTATATGTATATATACACATACATGTATATGTGTGTATATATACACACACATATACACATGCTATTCTGCTATGTATGTATAACAAATATATACATATACATACATATGCTATTTTGCTATATATATGTACATTTTTTCTGTATTGATAAAAACATTTAATAAAAGAAGTTTGGATGTTAGAAAGTATCACTGCCTCACCATCTTCCCTCTACTGTGGGCATGTGATGCAGGACAAATATATTCCAAAGAGATCTTTAGAACAGTGTTCTCTCTTTTCTCTAATTTCTCTATAAGAGATTCAAAAGGTAAAAAGAAATTTCCCTACTATTACTTTGCAAATGTTTGTATGTAGGAACTGTGCTTTTCACACAGTCACTTTGGTGTGTTATATTTAAGATAGGAATTGTCCCGTTCTAACATTATTTTATATTTTTATGTTTTATATTCAAAAATTATTTATAGAAAAAGTAGAAAAGCATCCATACTACATGACTGGATTAGAAACTGTAGCTACCAAGCTCATTAAAACACTATTAAGTTTTGTCTCTGAGGTTTGGAAGATAGCTATAAGGAAAAGACCTACACACGCTATAAGAGATGTTTCTATACTATTATTGAAATAGAGAAGAAATAATAAATTCTTAAATGAAGGAGTTATAGAAAATTTCATAACCTGGAACTACCAAATCCATTAAGAAGCTGGAGCAACAAAACTAGCTAAAACATGATTAATTTTCTGTCCTTGAGGTCAAGAAAATGGCATATGAAAAAGAGCTATACCTCATATTAAAAAAAAAGCAGGTACTATGTGTCATGGAAGTAGAGATGAAAAAATAGCAAACTTTTAAAAGAAGGTAGTTAGAGAAAATTCCAGGGTACAAATATTAGATAACACTTGAATTGAATGTTAAAGAATATATAGCATTTCATTGATGCTTTTCATCCCCAGTTTTTGAAAATATACTCCCTTCCTGCTGATCCAAATCATCCATTTCTACTAGGAGCATACTTACTGAAATGATTCTAGATAAGTTAGTAGAAGAATGTAGTTACAATTTAATTTTAAAATAAAACAACCATTGTGACTACTCATCTTCAATTATTCTTTTTAGAATGCTTTATTATGTAAGTGTAATTTTGGTAGGTGAAGAATTAAGAGAGCCTCATTTTCAGTCACTTAAACTGAAATGCATCAAACTTCATAATATTTTCCCAATAACATCACCCTAAATATATTTGATTGACCATATATCATTTCATAAAAACTTACCTGGCACTGCCATAAAGGTTGTCATATTTCCTGATCTTTGAAAATGCTGATATTGAATATCTGGGTTCTAAGTTAATAGCCCAACTAAAAGATTCTTTTGAGGAAGCTAAACCATTGATTTTCTATTATTATTATAATTCCAGATATGTGTTTATATATATATATATGTGTGTGTGTTTATAATATATATGAGAGAGAGCACTAACATATACTATATACTGTGGATTTATTATAAGTCAAGGGATTTACATGCATAATCTCATTCAATCTTCACATAATCCATTGGAGCTGCTTATTATGATCACTCCCATTATACAGATTAACGGATGCATGACGGGAAGCATTAACTCATTTCCCAAGGTCACATCAAAGATGTAAATACTCAGGTTCCAGCTTAGCCAGGCTAAATTCAATGTCATTTGTCTATCACTACAAGTTACAATTTCTCCAAGTTTTTAACTCTGTCACAGGTATCCCCACTCCAATATACAGAATAGTCTACATTTTTAATGTAATTTTTATCCTACATACTCACCTCCATCCTATTGTTACTTAATATGGAATTAACTGGAGAAAATATATGGCCTTTTAGCAGAAAAACATATATATGCCTTTATAAAAATCCCCACAGACTCCTTTGGAGAAAAGATAAATTTTACCTATGCATGGTGAAGCTAGAGAACTTCTTACCTATTATATTTAGTCCATAATGGTACTTCTTGTGAACCTCCTATTAAGAAAATATAATTTCATTTATAAAAAGAGCAACTGTTCAATATCAGTTAAAAACACTAATTTCTCCATCAAGCACTTAGCACAAACGCATAATGGATGCTCAATGAATGAGTTGATGGATTAATAAATAAATGAATGAATAAATACTTTATTTAATTAATAAGTGTGTGATTTTCAGTTATATTTTATGCAACCATATACACATACACACATCCTCCATACCTACATACCTGTGTGACTGACTATATAGCTGATGTTTCTTTTCTTCTGTCTTATTTGTTATACATTTAATTCTTCATGAGTATGCTTATTTTGCCAAGATATATGGTTTTCTGTATTTTTATAGCTTGTTCCCATATACCTCTGTGGTTAAGGAAAGATGATGATAACTAATATGTAACATAGATAACTAGTGTCTCTTTCTTTTTCTCATATATGTAACACTGCTCATAACCTCAGTCTTTTCCTGCCTTTTTTTTTTTAATCTCCTTGAAGTAAGTATAAAAATTATCAATTTGAATTTGAAATTGATTTGAAAGTCAGCAAAATGTCAGCCTGCCCAAGTCAGCTTTCAGTTTCGATTCAGCCATTTCGAGATAGGCAGTGTGCAACCATGATGCACACCCTAATCAAAAAGAGATTGTATAAACAATTAGTGGTACATACCTATGTCATCAATTTGTGAATTACTACCAGGAATGAGGAAGAAGAAAAATAAAAGATTCTCAAACTTGTTACCTACCAGAATAGATGATTTATAAAATAATAGTTTGTTAAGTACTTCAAAAGCAATTGTGTGTGTATGTGTGTGTGTGTGTGTGTGTGTGTATGTGTGTGTGTGTATACAAATGTGTACACATTTGTTCTGTAATTCCAGTCATTACAGGTAAGCTTCATTTTGCTATTAATCACTTCCACCATAGGTAGCTGGCACATTTTGTTTTAACAGATAAGTCAGTAATATTTATTCTTTCATCAATACTCAGAGAATAGCTTACCCACAGAGTAGACTGCAAACTGTAACAGAAGAGGAGCAGACCCTATCACAGTAAAATCAAAATGGTGTGTACTCACATAATCATAGGTAAAAATAAAATCAATAGACAAGGAAGGCAAGAAATGCAGATGTCAGCTACTGCCTCTCAGTGTAGTGATAAAAGATCGTCCAGCTTATATGAAATCTATGATTAATTCTCATCTAATGAAAGAATTTTATCATACCCTAAGGGATAGTTAAAGGATTACTGCTCTTATCACAATCAAAACACCAGGAATGAAAATCCCACTGGGGAAACAAATATTTTAATAATCAGTTCTATATCCACAGCAGTAACACAGTAGTAAAATGTCATGGATAACCAAGCTATTTCAACCTTTAATATTCAACCTGCTTTAGGCTAGCATTCTAAATCAGACAACTAAAGGATCTCTAGAGTCCTGTGCTATTAAAACCAAATTCATTTACAGAAAGTGTATTGCTATAGTTTTACCATTTACAAAACATTTTAGAAGTGTTACAGTATTGACATGAGTTTTATGGTTTCATGTCTTTACTACATACTCTGTGAGAAAAACTGATAGTAAATGTTGACTACACAGACTGATTTTGGAATACATTTGTAAATTTCTAACAACATCACTTATGGAAAGTGTATTGTTATAGTTTTACCATTTACAAAACACTTTAGACAGTGTTACAGTATTGACATGAGTTTTATGGTTTCATCTCTCTACCATATACTATGTGAGAAGAACTGAGAGTAAACATTGACTACACAGATGGATTTTGGAATAAATTTGTAAATTTCTAACCAAGTCCCTATGTAAATTAGTAGCATTAATGCAGGCAGATTTACGTGTCCACACTAATATTTAAAAACAAATGGATTTCTTTGTTTTCCTATGAGTAACAAAATAAATAACTATAAATCAGATGCAAGATGCCAACATATGTGTCTATTGGAAGATTTAGAAAGCCTGAAATAAAAGAATGAAACTAAACATTTATCAATAATTCCTTGAAGGCCACAATGAATGCTGGTTAACTGATTGATACTGTTACAGGAAAGGGGTGTGAATCCAGACCCCACAGGGAGTTCTTGAATCTCCCGCAAAAAAAAATCAAAAAAAGGATGAGTGTGTGTCCTTTGTAGGGACATGGATGCAGCTGGAAACCATCATTCTTAGCAAACTATCACAAGAACAGAAAACCAAACACCTCATGTTCTCACTCATAGGTGGGAACTGAATAATGAGATCACTTGGACTCGGGAAGGGGGACATCACTGCACTGGGGCCTATCATGGGGAGGGGGGAGGGGGGAGGGGGGAGGAGGGAGGGATTGCATTGGGGAGTTATACATGATATAAATGATGAATTGATGGGTGCTGATGAGTTGATGGGTGCAGCACACCAACATGGCATAAGTATACATATGTAACAAACCTGCACGTTATGCACATGTACCCTAGAACTTAAAGTATAATAATAAATAAATAAATAAATAAATAAATAAATAAATAAATAAAAAGAATTCAGGGCGGGTCCATGGAGTAAAGTGAAAGCAAGTTTATAAGAAAGTAAAGGAATAAAAAAAATGGCTTGTCCATAGACACAGCAGCCCTGAGGACTCCTGGCTGCCCATTTTTATTTATTCCTTGATGATATGCTAAACAAGGGGTGGATTATTCATTCATGCCTCCTTTTTTAGACCATATAGGGTAACTTCCTCACATTGCCATGGCATTTGAAAACTCTCATGATGCTAAAGGGAGTGTAGCAGAAAGGGAGTGTAGCAGAAAGTGAGGACGACCAGAGGTCACCCTCATCGTCATCTTGGTTTTAGTGGGTTTTAGCCAGTTTCTTTACTGCAATCTGTTTTATCAGCAAGGTCTTTAGGACCTGTATCTTGTGCGAACCTCCTGTCTCATCCTGTGACTTAGAATGCCTTAACCATCTGGAAATGCAACCCAGGAGTTCTCAGCCTAATTTTACTCAGCTCCTATTTTCAAGGTGGAGTTGCTCTGGTACACATCCCTCTGACAATACCTTTCAAGAAATCTGCTCTGGAGAATCAAGAGCTTAAGGAGTAAAGTTAATATTTTCCTAAATAATGCCTTTTACTGTCTTCAGTAAAATATCTACTAACGCTATTTGAACAGGGTGTATCAAAGTCCAACCCCTTTTGATGATTGTAGAACAAAGAAATTCTATGTTTTGCATGGAAAAAAAAAAAGAAAGAAAGAAAAGAAAAAAGACCAATGGAACAGAAACAAAGGATCCTGGCCAAGCAATTAGATTAGACAGACATAGGCCAGCAACTGACAACAATATTTTGGAAATGGTTTTCTGGTTACTGAAACTGTATACAAGTGAGCCAGAGTGTAAAAATGTGCAAACTTCAGCCAGGTCATTTCGAAAGCAAAAATATTAAATTTAAGATCAAAAATACATATCCTGCTGCTGATGTTAATATTGTTGAGCATTCTCTACATTTGAATGTAACAGCACTATAGCTGGTCATCTAAATACATGTTGGCTCGTTAGCCAGCAAGTGGACACTTATTTGAACCTGAAATAAATAATTGATTACAAATTCAAATGCCCTTCTTTGCTTTACAAAGACAACTTTACAAAGACAACCACAGAGATTGAGTTGCAAATATTGCCCAATTTTGTAATAGAACTGGGGACAGTTATTCAACCCAGATTTCTCTTCAAGTAAATAGAATAAACTGTGCAAGAAGACAGGAAATAAAATAACATGCTTTAGCTGTGTACCACCAAGAAATTTATACCCATGGTTAAGAGCAACAATAGTCATATGACAGAAGCTGGAAAATGATATTTCAAGGTACATCAGCTAAAATGTCATAAACATTTCAAATTATCAATAGCAGAAAAAAATTTAATGTAGAAATATAAATTTTCCATTAAAGAGAGGAATTTTTCAAATGATGCTCTAGAATTCTCTTCTTGGATGGATCTCCTTTCAACTTCAATAAGGAAATGGTTGTCTGGTGGTATGTTTTGTGGTAAAATGGGCAATGACATGTACAAATTCAACAAAATCCATTCTTCGGGTCAGCAGATAGTCTGATATGTGTAGGCATCAGGCATCACCTAAAAATATTAACATGTATACACACGGTACTAGACTATATTCATTGGTAATAAAACTGAAGTCAAAATTCATTATGCTGACTTTTCAACCTAACTCATTTACAAGAATATTCCTGGCTATGTCTGGACTCTATTTGATGGAAAATATAGAAGTAATTAATTTAACTCTATTAAGAAGATAAAACATCCTTATCAATTCACAGAGTCATATAGAAAAAGGAGAAGCCAGCAGATCAGTGTGGTTACCATCAACTATCAATAATAATATTTAGCCTCTTTAATAACACAAATTTCCCTGAATGAAGCGTATATGAAATTCTTAACTCCAAGCTCTATTGTTAAAATTGAATCTTGCTAGCAAGACCAACATTTATTTGTCAGTCTCAAGTAAGCAGACTGCACTTCAGATAATCGAGAAAAGCAACCCAAATGATCTGTAAACAGCTGAATTGATGTAATTGTATTTGTTTATTTTAGACCATTTTAATTCCTTCTATAAATGATCATCCTTTTGGTTTCCAAATGTGCAATAAATCAGGGAGGGAGAAACATGCATTTAAAATAATTTTCTGTGAAAGTAGCTACTTTCACAGAAAAGGAAAGGTGGCTACTCTAACATCTAGGGAGGGAAATAAAAATATAATAAAAAATCAGAGTCATTTGTAACACTATTATGTGCTAGCATACACCTGCATGAGGTCTACTACCTGAGTAGACTGTATGAATATTGTTATTAAAGAAGAGTATATGAGATGTACATATATAAAATATTAAATCATTGCTTCATTTACTTGTATTTCTAACAATTTCTTATTGAGAATCTGTGTAGAAAGAACAAGAAAAATACAATTAAGTAAAAACAGATGTAATACGGACCCTTGAAGAACTACTGTTGAGAAACTAAGTAAAGGATTATTTATTACCAATTTTCTAAGAGAAATAAAATTCACATTCTCCATGGATCAAAATAAAACCAAGTGTAGGAAGGGGTACTAACAGCATGAGCTCAGTTCAGCCTCCTTACATTTCATTTCACCTTTGAGAGATTCTGGGTCACAGCTCTTGCTCTATTATGAGCAAAAGACCCTCCCTTTAGTTCCTCTTATTTTAGCTGAGAAAGTCTAAAATTTTTAAAAAGTTTCTCTAAATACAAAGAAGATCTACTGGAAAATAAACACCATAAATGAGACAAATATATTTACAGCTTAAAAAGCGCATTTCTGTATTTCTCATACTTAACATATCCTCAGAGTTTGAGAATCCTTTGCCAACCCAATTACTACGTGTGTAGGTTCAACTCTGTTCCTCAAGAGTTTGCACAACCTTTCAGGAGCTTCTACACTTTATTTGCAAGCTATTCTCCATTTTCATATTGGAAATGACCATTTTACAAGTTCCTAAGCAGAAGTTATCTGCTAGACCTCTTTACTCTCTAAAGTTATCATTAAGAGATAATGAACAATGAGTCTCCTTCTTCAGTTAACTTATGGGTCTCTTTCTTTACTTGGTTTACATGAGCATTCTTCTTATATACATGTTTTTCAAGTGATGGACACCATTAATGGTTTCACTTCCTGCTGCAACCTAGAATCCAACAAATCTTAAAAATCATAATTGGCTTTGCCCTCAGTACACGATCATCAATAAAACTAGAAAAGAAGTTACAACTGGCATCCTCACATTAAGATAGATGTGTAAATAACATATCATAATGTAAAGTGCTAGAAACATAATTAGTGACTAATGTATGTCTTCCTTTATTTTCTTGTATTAGTTCTGATTCAGATCATAATACTCTGGAGTAGAGTTATTGCCCCTTAATTATCCAATATACCATACACATTTTCTCATGCTAGTACATTTTAGCTCGTAAGATGAGTTTTCTATAGCATGAAATGGAACACAGTCTCACAAGATCTGATGGTTTTATAAAGGGTAGTTTCCCTGCACAATTTCTCTTCTCTTGTCTGCCACCTTAAGAGACATAAGAGACTTGGCCTGGCGCGGTGGCTCAAGCCTGTAATCCCAGCACTTTGGGAGGCCGAGACGGGCGGATCACGAGGTCAGGAGATCGAGACCATCCTGGCTAACACTGTGAAACCCCGTCTCTACTAAAAAATACAAAAATCTAGCCGGGCGAGGTGGCGGGCGCCTGTAGTCCCAGCTACTCGGGAGGCTGAGGCAGGAGAATGGCGTGAACCCGGGAGGCGGAGCTTGCAGTGAGCTGAGATCCGGCCACTTTTTTCCAAAAGCAACAGTCAATTGCCTTTGGAAGACTAATATAAAATTGATTATTGAACATCTCTATTTTTTATAAAAGGATTATCTCAATTATTTTATATGACATTTCCTCTCTTTGGAATGCCCTTCACTGCTAGTCATTGATTTGCCAGTCACTGACCTCTCCTACTTGTTTTTATGACTTAGTTCCATTTTCTACTGTATTAGTCCATTTTCACGCACTCCAGCCCCGGCGACAGAGTGAGACTCCGTCTCAAAAAAAAAAAAAGAGACATAAGAGACATGCCATTCACCTTCTGCCATGATTGTGAGGCTCCGCAAGCCACGTAGAACTGTGAGTCCATTAAACCTCCTCCTTTTGTAAATTTCCCAGTCTCAGATGTGTATTTATCAGCAGTATGAAAATGGACTAATACAGTAGAAAATGGAACTAAGTCATGAAAACAAGTAGGAGAGGTCAGTGACTGGCAAATCAATGACTAGCAGTGAAGGGCATTCCAAAGAGAGGAAATGTCATATAAAATAATTGAGATAATCCTTTTATAAAAAAATAGAGATGTTCAATAATCATTTTTATATTAGTCTTCCAAAGGCAATTGACTGTTGCTTTTGGAAAAAAGATTTGATTTAATATAGCTGGAACATGGGCACAATTGAGAAACTAATAGATAATAAAGATTGATGGCTTGGTTGTTGGATTGAAAAGGCTTTTGTATGTTTCACTAAGTAATGTAGACTTTATTCTTTACACAGTATGTAAAATATAAGAGTGTTTTAGGTTTTGGTTATGTATGTCTGTGGCTTTTGGATATTGTTTGTTATTTGTGTTTGTAGCAGCCAAAATTTTTACATTTCTTTTCTTACTGACATGAGGTAATGCTCCAATATCCAAGTTGGAATGCAGTGGCACAATCTTGGCTCACTGCACCCTCAAGCTCCTGGAATCCAAGGATCTTCCTGCCTCAGCCTCCCAAGTAGCTGAGACTACATGAATGCAACATTATGCTCGGCTAATTTTTATATCTTTCGTTTTATTTTATTTTATTTTTGTAGAGACAGGGTCTCAGTGTTTTGCCCAGACCGGTCTTGAATTCCCAGCCTCAACCAGTCCTCTTGTGTTGGCCTCCAAAATTGCTAGGATTACAGGCATGAGCCACTGCACCAGCATGTATTTTTTTGTATTATTGTATTCTATTTCATGTTATAGAAAACTCATTTTAGCAGCTAAAATGTATTAGCATGAGAAAATGTTTATGCTATATTGGATAATAAAGGCACAATAGCTGTAATTCAGACTATTATGATCTGAATCAGAACTAATAAAATAAAATAAAGGAAGACATATATTAGTCTATTAGTCACTAAATACACATACAAACTCTACTCAGAATGTATTATTTAAGCAAAAAAAAAAAAGTGTATCTGAAAGTTTTAAAAGGTGTCTATAAAATTCAGATAATATTTTACGATGAAGGGGTGTTTCTGTTCCATAATAATTTAATACTCATTTTTGAAACATAATGATGGGTTAATATATTACATTTTAAAAAATTTTCTGAGACCCCATTCTATGTCCTGTGTATTCAACATGCAGAATTATACATTAATTCCCATATACAACCACATTTCCATAAACACACCTAAAAGATGAGAATCTAGGGAGAGATAGAAATAAACAAAACCTAGGACGTTAAGTACAAATATAGAATCACCCTTACATGGGTTATCTTTGCGAGATATAAAATTTATATATGTAGAATATGGTTATAATTAGAATTTAGTAATTATATTAAGACATGATATGGACTTCTACATATCAAAATCTACTACTGATGAAATAGCTTGTCTTATAATTCCTGTACAGAAAAAAGATACATAGGCTGCCTATTTAATCTAATGTGAGAAGATTTCTAAAAATGTATTCCTCCTCAAGTATCTTATAGTCTATCCTCAGACTAGATTTCATCATGATGTCCCACCCTTCCAATTCAGAATATTGTCTTCAATACTCTGAACACTGAATTAATAAATATGACATAGAGTCTGCTCTTTAGCATCTTACCAAATAGTGCACAGAACCTGAGGGAGAAAGGAGGGCTGGTGATAAGTTATACAGACAACCCTACTTTCCAACTCAGACTCTTGCAAGTAATTTTAACATTCAATAGATATCCAGGGTGGTCAAAGATTGTGGTATGAATCAAAATTTTTAATGACTGACATTGCTCTAATTTGATTAATGGCAGCAAGAACATGTGTATGGATTGGACTTTTGTCATTTGCACACACAGTCAGTTTTGGCCTTTTGTGTATTACAGAACTCTGTTGCTGTGACTCTGTCTAGAATATGTCATAAAGTTAATTAAATCAAAGTGGATTGTAGAGATATCTTGCATATCTAAAAATAGTTTTGTCTAATAATAACACACTATCTATCTTCCCTAGCTGTATCCTCATTTTGGTGAGTGTGATAGGTATGGTAGCCAGTGGCTCGGTAAAGCTACAGCACTGGTCATGATGGCAAGCATCCAGAGAAGATAGATGATTTAGTGCATTCATTTAGTTCACATTGCTGGAAAATATCCAGACTATGTGATTCCTAAGTTGTGTGTTCCTTGAGGCAAGAGTCATACATTTTTAATCTTTGCATGACCTAGCACATGTAATATATAGAAGACACTTCTTAAAAGGAAACAAGAGAGGAACAGTAATATCATCTACAAATATGAGCATGCTATTTATTTTATACAACATAGCTAGTTTCAGTGTATTAATGTAATATTATCATCGTAAATAATAAATGCAGCTTTGTAATGCAATTTAGGCTTACAAAATACCAGTTAGGTGCTAAAGGTGATTTTTTCTTTATTACTGGCAATACCAGCTCTGGGCAAAATTTGGTAAGTATGGTGATTCTTTTATTTAGTTAAACTTAACTTTGACTAACTTCTTGAGATTTGAAATATTTTCAAATCTCAAGAAGTTAGTCAAAGTTAAGTTTAACTAAATAAAAGAATCTCACGTCTTTGGCCATGTTATGTTGAGTTGTTAGAATCTGGGCTTTTCTCAGGTTATGCTTTGATGTCTTTAATATTTTTTTAACCTTATTACTATCGAGAGTTGCAATGTTAATATAGTACTTTGACTCTCCAATAGTGAAGGCAGTGACTCAGAAGCAACATTTTGATAATTGCACATTATGGAGAGAGGATATGTTTTATCTCAGTTTTCATGCTATTGATGTTTCCCATAAACAGTTGCAAACAGACAAGAACAATAAAGGTGACCAAAATAACCAAAAACAAAACAAAAAAAAAAAAGAAATATATTTAAGTATACAAAGTGAAATACGCAAAACATTAGGTATTACTTCTCAAAGTAACATTTCTGAGTTCACGTACAAAATGTGTACTTACAGTTTTTCATAAGTCCTCTGAGAGATCTGGACTGGGAATGTAGAAGCCATAAGTAAGTATTTAAGTGACAATTAGCATTCAATATAATTCCCATGGTTCCAAGAGTCTCACTACACACTTGTGCTATTTTCATCCCCTGTTGATTTACTTGGTCTCCTTTCTATTTTTGCCATTATTGATTTCATGGTTCACACATAGAATTTGTTAGATGTTATTATTTGAGAAGGTTCAGGGAAATGTTGCCTTTGCTCATGAAATAGAAACAAACAAATTTTTCCCTTTAGCTTCCTGGAAAGAAGTCATGTAACAGAACATGCACAGAACAAAAATTCAGTGGTGTGTTTTTTTATTTACTTGATATTTTATTATATATGATAACTTTGTTAACCAGCCTGTTTTTTGTTTCTTTGTTTGTCTTGCTGAATTTCACATTCTTAAAATGTCTTAGGAATTGGAAACAACTGAACACTCTGTTGAGATTTGTGACTGTCATCCTTCTGGTTTTAATTACTCATAGATCTTGCAAAAGTAGCAGAGATGCATCTATTATAACCATCAGTTAGGATGGTCATTAAGCACTTTCTGCATTCAAGATTGCTGTGCCAGATGGTACTTGAGGAACAATTGACAATGCACTCCAAATTGCCGAGCATTTGTTGTGTGCAATTTTAACTTAGGGCTTGTATAAGAATAAAATAAAGCAAAGGTACCTATGAGAGTAAAATTTCTAGTGGTGGATGTCTATTCTTAGACTTTTATTTACATATAAGAACAAATTAGTCACTATATTGGGAATTTATTTTGTCTAATAACACATATTTTTGTATAAAGACCAATAGTTAGATTATTAAAATGTACTTTTCTTTGTACTATTATGTTTTAAGATTTTTCTTGAGGTGATCTTTCATAGTTTAAAAAAGAGCTTCTTTTGGAGCAAGATGAGTTTAACTTGTATTGTAATAACAAAGTACCTATGATAGTTTTTCTCATAGTAAATAATAAATACTTAATGATACATAATTGTAAATGAGTTTTGTTTTCCCTTTAAAACATTACTTGTCTTATAACTATCTCTGTTCCCAGAATATGCAGAATCTATGAATGTATTCAAAATAGTGAAATGGATCTGATTGACTCAAGCTCTGATTTTTCACCTGGCCACGCAGCCTTCAGTCCTATCACTCTTAATTCAAAGAAATGGTTAATTCTCAACATTGTCTTGTTTATTTTATCTGCTCATTTGTGATGTCCAATCAGTATCTTCACTTTGAGATAAGCAGCCCCCACAAGGCTTAGTCACATTTCATCTTCTCCAGTTTGGTCTACTTAAAGTCTCCAAGTTATATTTTGCTTTTCAAATATCCTACACATTGATTAAATCCCATATGAAGCTTAATCTTTTCACTGACAGCTTCTGAATCCCCAGTTCAACTGAATTTTTGTTCAAATGTATTTATTTCTTTCATAACACTTTTGAGGCAACATGCGTTAAAAACACAGTGAAATGAAAATAATTGAAAAATTTTACCAACAAAAATATAAGAGCATGAAGAGAAGGAAAGTATATTCTAGTGAATTCAGTGGCTATGTGCTGCCATGACATCTTCCAGTGGCCTGTCTGAATTGCACCTGCACCCTTCTTTCAGAAACTTCCTTCTCTAATCCAAGCTCTGATCATAGGCAGAGAAGTACCATTCTCTTTCATGGTGCATCCATTCTGGCCTCAGATGTTGGTGTGAAAGGAAACATATGCCACCAAACCTGGGAGCTTTCCCCAGTATTTTTTCTCCCTCTCTCTCTCTTAGACTTGAGTCTATCTTTCTCTTTTCTTATGAATTAGGGAACATGAGAACCCAGAACAAACAGAGGCCTCTTTTTGACCTCATAGAAAAGACAATCTGAAGGACAGTCAGAGGAAGAAGATGAGTAGAAGCAGGGCTAATGTGCAGCTCCCACTTGGATGGGAAGAACAGTGTGTGGAGATTCACATCATGAACTTTTGCTAAAAGAGCCAAGATAGGAACATACCAGGAAAACTGAAAGTTCACAGATCCTTTGAAAGAAGCAGTACACCATGGCAAATTCTGTGAGACGAGTGAAAAACTGAGTTTCCCAAGTATGAGGTAGGGAATCCTGCCTCTGAACACATATCCCTACTGAGAAATCTGAAAATCCACATCACAAGAGAAAGATTTAACCTAGAGCTGAAATGGGTTTAGGAAGCTGTGCAAAATTTAAAAAAAAAAAAAAAAAAAAAAAAAAAAAAGTAGAAGCAGCAGCAGGAAGAGCCTTGTAGGCACTCTCAGTCTCTAGCTTAAGTCCAGGGAAGCCATCCCTGACTGTACCTCACAAGGGCCCTCAGAGAAGGCAGCCAGTGGAATTAGGAAAAAGTTATAGGATGAAAGTAGCTTCAGAGTGAAATTTTTAACACAAATTTTATTGAGCAGAATTCGTGGGATGAACGGGAACTACCACAGTTAAGAGCACAGGAGTTGCCCCTGACAGCGTGGGCAGACCGCCAGGAGTGAGGCCTGAAACCTGTGCTTGCTTTCTCAGGAGGGAAGCTTGCAGCCTAGGACAAAGTCTTAGTGGGGCACTACAGGAGGGAGACAGGCCTTGCCAACTGCATGGGAGCTGGGTGAGGCTTTCCACTATGGCTATCCCCCACTACCCTGGAGAACTATATAACATAGCAGAGGCAGTCATAATCCCCTCATAGAGTTAATATTTTGGAGTGAGAAGACAGGCCATATGCACAAAATACTACATGATAATTGTTATTAAGAAAAATCAAGTAATGGAGTGGGATAAAAATGCTGAGAATTTAGATGGAGATGAGGTCGGGGAGGTACCAGGATGTCAGGTCATATAGCTAAGAACAGTGGCTTATTTTGAGGGAGATAGTAACTGACTTCTTTGAAGGTTTTAAGAAAAGTGATGTATTCTGAATTTAATTTCAAAATTCTGAATTTAATTTCAAAATAATTACTATGTGATTAAAATAGAATAAAGGGAGTAGGGGTGGAATCAGATAACTGGTTAGGAGTCAACTGTAATAACCCAAGTAGGAAATAAGGAAAAGTCAGACCTGTGTAGGTGTCGTGGAGCTGATGAGCGGTGATTAGAATCTAGATGTTTTGAAATAAAGCTGATAAGATTTACTGATATATCAAGCATCAGACATGAGAAGAAAAGAGGCATCGTACATGATTGCAAGATTTTGAACTAGGGCAATGGAATTGGAATTAACTGAGATAAAGATACAAAGAAATAAGGTTAAAGGAAGAGAATGGAAATCCAGAGTTAGATTTAGACAAGTTAGCACTGAAATGCTCGTTATTACCTAAGTCTAGATTTCAATTAGGCAACTGCATATCTGAGTCAGAAGTTCAAAATACAGGTACTAGACAGAGTCATACATTTGGGGATTATTATATAGATGACATTTCATGCCATAAAAAAAGACATGATAAAATTTCAGAGGAGTTTCTGTAAATAGAGACAAGAGCCAAGGGCTGAGCCCCAAATACTGCAATATGTAGACCAAAGGAAGCTGAGAAGGAGCAGCAGTGAAATACGAAAGAAAAACTGGGAGACTAAGATGTCCTGAAAATTGAGCGAGGTGGTAAAGGAAGGTATCACACCTGCATCGGGTACGGCTGTTTGAACAGGAAGGTACAATGACTGCATTAGGTGCTGCTGATAGAAAAATAAGATGAAGACTGATAATTCACTATTCATTATAGAAACATGGCAGGCATTGATGTCCTGCTAAGGTTGTTATCAGTAGAATAGTCAGTTCCAGAAAGAAAGAGCTATAGCCAATTATAGTTTGCTATAAAGAATACCAAATAAATGGGGAAGCCTGTGGAGGAAAATGTGTGCGTGTGTGTGCATACATATACATATATATATATATATGTTATATATATATAACATCTCTCTCTCTCGTTACATTCATAATTATATGTATATAAACATATATAACCCTCTCTACATATAAAGTTATATAGAGAGAGTTTTACAGAGTTACATATAGAGATATATCTCTCTATATATTTAGTTATATATATGTAAATATATATATTCTTCTCTATATATAGAGAGAGAAAAAATAAGTTTGTATATTTATATTTGTCTGTTTTGAGATAAGAGAAATATGACTATTTGAGGGATGAGAATAATTATCATATAAATAGACAATGGTTAAGGATGAAGAAGATCATCACTTGTGCAAATGTCCTTGCACAGCCAAAACAAGATAGTATGTATTGCCAAATTGAGTGCAATTTAGTGAGCGATAGAAACTGTAAATGCATACATCTGAGTCACTATTTGACCAGAAAAATGGGAGAAAAAATACATATCTGAAATTAATCTATAAGTTATTTGAATGAGTTCCATTTATAACCATCAGAGATATTTCACAGCTGTTTGTTTCCTTGTATTATTTTTGTCAAATTTGATGTTGGTGTTATGCTCAATTCATAACATCAATTAGAAACCTTCAAACATTGTTTTTGCTTTTGAGGACACATTTTCATATTTTGGTATTTATGCAGAATTGTTGTCCCTGAATTTCAAACTCAGCATGACTCCCATGGTTACTTTTGGCAAAAGAAACATTGAATACGTAACTAAAGTTACTAATTAGCTGACCTTAAAATAGAAGATTATCCTGGATTATGAAGTAGATGCCAATGTAATTACTCAAGTCCTGAAAGGAAGACATCAGTCAGATGTGGCAGAAAGGGAAATAAGAGATATTTTAAGTATCAAAATGACACACTGTTACTTGCTTAAAAATGGAGTGACCATGTGGAAAACTTGCAAAGGGAATAAATTTGACTAATAACTAGTGACTGTAGAAAAGGAACCCAAAGCACAAATAAGAGACTATTCCTAGCTGACATCTTGATTCTAGTATTTTTTTCTTCCTAAATTTTATTTTAGTTTCAGGGACAGGTGTGCAGGTTTGTTACACAGGTAAATTGTGTGCCAAAGGGGCTTGGTGTACAGATTATTTCATCACCTTGATAATAATAACATAGTACACAGTAGGCAGCTTTCTGATTTTCACCCTTCTCCTGATGGCAGCAGTGGGCCGTCTGGAGTGGCCAGTGTCAGCATGCCAGAGGCAGCAGGAAGTCCTGGCTGGGGCTGCACACTCAGTGGAACTGACAGAAGTCAAGGACAAATGGGAGCTCCGCCCCATCTGAGTTGGAGTGGGAGCTCCCCATGCGCCACCGCAGCTGCCCAAAACATGGCGGCTGACCTGGGCCTCCCAATCCACAGAGCAAGCAGGAGCTCCACCCTCCCAGGCACAGCTGCAGCTGCCTAAACTGGGGTTGTGGACCCAGGAATCCCTGCACTCTTAGGGGTCCGGGAAGGCACCCCCTTGCCCTTGCAGACTGGAGGCGCCTGCTTCCTGGCCTCTCCCTGCTCCTAGTGCATGCCCTGGAGCAGGGTTGGGGCTGAGCCCAGGCACTGTCACAGCCTGCCTGGGTGTGCACATGCTCAGGCCCTTCCACTTTGGTTCCGTCCAGACTCTGGGTTCTGTGAAGTCTGGCAGGAAGCTGATGGGGGTGGCTGAGAGTGGCTCAGTGCTGGCCTTCAGGTGCCCCTTGATGTAAGCAACCTAGGTACCCTAGATGGTGACAGGAGACGGCCAGGCTCCTGGGCAGGAGGGCTGGGTCCCTGGTGAGACCCCACCTTCAGGAAAGGACAGGCCTGAAGTCTGAGGGCCAAGCTGCCAGTCTCTCAAACTGGAGTGGGAACTTGTGGTACTTTCCTGTGCTCACCTATGGATGCCTGTGCACCAATTAGTGCATATTTCCTCTCCTCTGAGGTCCATAAATGCCCCAGGCTCAGCCAGAGCAGAGACAATGGGGAAACCAGCTGCAAAACAGAGCTACTGTCTCTTCCCAGAGCTGCGGGTGATAGGATGAACAGTTGCAGAGAGGAGGTATCCTCTCTGCTAGAAGCTGAACACTCACTGAGACACCCTGCTGCTGTAACACAAACAAGGCTAAAACATGCTGATTGCTTACCATGTTGTGGGCAAAGAGAAAAATGGAAGAGCTGTGGCCCTTCTGGAAATCCAGAGCTGGAAACTGCCTAAGCCATGGCTGTGACTGCCTCTTTGGGGCCCCGTGATTCCTGGCACCTCCAAGCCTCCAAGTAGCTAGTGAGGTGTCTTTCCCAAGTAAACACAGATATTGTCTTATCCCCAGATATAATGCACTTCCAGATGACTTCATTTGTACAATAATAAATCATTACTCTCTACACAGTTGATTACCATAAAAGAGAATATTCACTCAGCCTGCAGTAAAGTGCCTTCAATAAGGATTGGAAAAATAACATTCATTCCAGTTTTGGAATGATAGAAATGTAAAATTCAATAACTGTCATAAAGTCCTGTCTTATATATGAATTAATAAACAGAAAAAGTAGTTCTGTAGGGTTATTGAAAAGAAAAAACATAAATATTGAGGAGAGCAAAAAAGGAAGAGGGAGAGAACACTACATTTCTTTGGACTGTTCAAGTTTATGTTAAACTACATTTCTAAAACTTAACATAGTATTCCACAAAATATTCCATTTCCTCATGTGACTTGGAAAGGAGAGGAATACCATGCCTAAGGAGACAATGCACTTCTGTACAGAGAGAAATATCTATAGAAACTGTTCAGTAACAATGACAAGTGAAGTAGAGGTATATAGATGAGGGATCAAATATTAATTACATCCAAGAATGGAAAAGGACTTCAGTCAAGTCATTGAGCATAGAAGGGTTCCATAGGGTATAGTTGGGAGAGTTCAAAACGATGTAAACAGTGGGAGTTCATTAAGGAAAGCTCTCAGAACAGTATTGAAGTTAGGTGCTGGATTAGACAGATAGAGATATTGAAATATTGCAAGGTGAATAATAAATGAAGGCATTCTTCTAGGGCATGAGCTAATGAGTGGTCTCCATAGTATGGAGTGGGGAGATCTGATAGGAAGGTTTTTGCCTGCCAACACAGGCAGATATGTTAGAAGGGGCAAGTCTATAAAGGATGGTGCTTCAGATTTCAGAGCCCCAGTAAACAGATCATAGCTTGAAAGTACATTCTTTTTCACTGGTTGAGTGTCTTTGGAAAGGTAATGAATCTTTCTTATTTATAACTATAAACCTGTAAAATGAGAATAATAATAAGATATTTTTCTTAGCTTTATTGTGAGAGTAAAAAAGATATGCAATCTGCCAAGCAATGACATACTAAGAATCAAAACAATTATTGCAAGATAAGTCTGTAAAAATACCGCAACATTTTGGTGCTTGTGAAAAAAAAGAAAACAGAAAGTTAATATGAAATATAATAAATGGATTTTGAATATGTACATTTTAAATACTATTTATATGTTCTACACTGAGAAGTCCAAATATGTCATACACGGAAGTTTTTGTACGATTATAACTTTGCTATGTTAGAATGTAATAATTATAAATATATTTGGGATGTTTTAGCTATAGGTTAATTACAAAGAAAACAATTTTCTATGGCTATAATTATTTATCTCTTTAATTGTTAAGAAAAAAATGAGAAACTTTTTCTCTATTTAGAGTGGTAATTAATGTATCACTCAAACAATGGCACTTAAGATATCATGTGCACTCACAGTTCCACAGGCTTAACAAGAAGAATGACTGAGAGGCATCAGGAAACTTATATGGCAGAAGGGGATGAAGAAGCAAGGACTTTCTTAACATGGTGGCAGGAGACAGAGAGAGTGAGCAAAGGGGAAGTGCCAAACACTTTTAAACCATCAGATCTCCTGAGCACTCACTATCTCAAGAACAGCAAGGGGGAAATAAACCTCCACGATCCAATCACTCCCCCCAGGTCCCTCCTCCAATTTGACATGAGATTTGTGTGGGGACATAAATCATATGCTAAACACAATCAGCAAGTACTAATTGATGTATTCAGGGACTAAAATTGAAATATTTATGCAAATAGCCATCCTATCTACAGAATCTTAAATGTCGGTTTATAATGACTTGATTGAGATGAAAGTAAAATGCATTATGTTCTGAATTGGGGCTTCCAAGTTATTCAAGTAGTCACACTCTTACCACCACCCCGTATTCCTTAGCACCTTCCACTTTCATTAGAATTATAGCCATGATTATCATCAAGTTTTACAGGAGAAAATTAATTTGTTTTGTTTTAAAGTAGATGGACGGCAGAGGAAATAAGTACAGGATTTGGTGAAGAGAGCACCTCAAGTATTTTTTATCTTTTTCTCTTTTTTAAATCCAACTTATCTACATCTCGCAAGACAAGCAGCTTCTGACTCCAGCAGGTCAATGAGCTAGACATAGAGTGTGTGAGTAGGCTTCAAAGTGTGCTGGAATTTAGTAAGGTCAGCAAGCTCAGGCATTTTTCTCCTTTTCAGTATGAATACAATGTAACAGTTAAAGGCCCAGAATATCAGAAAGTATATTTATTGTTTCAATTGTGCCCTTAAAGATAAAATATCTTTAGTGTCTCTGGTCTCCTGTTATATGGAGCAGAGAAGATGCTCAAGAAGTTGGCTTCCTCCTCCCTGGTTCTGTACCTAGGAGACGACATGAAGGCTTGGGAGGAGAGAGTCCTCCTTGTATCTGGACAGGCACTGGCAACCTGCCTGCTGGAACAAAGTTGGTCATAGATTATTTTCTATTGTTCAAGCTGCCACGAAACACAATGCAAGGCATTCAACATCAGAACTTCATTTCCAAAGAACAAGTGAACTAAAATAAAACACAATATAAAAGTGTAAATAAATGCATATAAATCGGTTTTCTCCAGTCTGCAGCTGAGTCTTGAGGGAGTCCTGATTAATATTATCCCTGTGTTTCCCACCTTGGTTTGGAATAAGTTGAGACTGGCAGAGGGGTGTAAACTGGGACCAAATCCATCACTGAAAGTGCTGATTTTAGAAGATGAGAGCTAGACGTGCAACACAAATAGGCCTAATGATGAACCCCCAAATTAGATGAACTGCCCTACACAAATGTAGGAACCACTGGTCAACGACTATGCTGCCCATGAGAAGGTCTAGCCCCATTAAACTTAGTGTTGACTAGAATGGGTCTTTCATACATGTACCAAATTTCTAAAAGAAAAGAGGAGAGCGAGAGCTGAGTTGTACGTGCCCAGCTAGTTCCAATATTCAGTGATCAGATTACTCATTCCACATGTATAATGCAAGAATAATGAGTGGGGCAATGGGTTAAGAGGGTTTAGAGAAAATTCATCCTAGGAATGTGGAAGACTTACTCTACCATAACCCCCTGCACTCCAGCCCTAACATTTAGCAATTCACACGTGCTTAAAATAATTAAGAATATATTTAATACTAAAATCACAGTTCTTATAAAACCATATTGAAAAACATATAATTAATTTGAATATTTGGTAGGACATTACAACTAGGATAGTATCTATATTTTTTACTGGATTCAAATGTAACAGTTTAAAACTATATCCCTTTCTTGTCTGACACTTTTCCTTCTAGAACTCCTATTCCTCCTAGGCCCTCCCATAACAGCTTTCTGATTTCTGAGGGGGTAAGGGGCCAGGGAGGCTTCACATTTGCTTTAAAGAATAGAGGAGTTGGGCGCCTGTCAGAGATTGGGGCCTCTACAGTGCATATCTTCTTTATTCAGATGAGTTACTCAGAACGAACTCCTTCCAGAGGGTTTTTTTCCATTAAGACAAATATATACAACTGAAAATAGTAACCCAGTTCTAGCTCAAGCCATCTTATACAAACAAAAATAGTCATTGATGTTAATTATTACTGCAGCTCAATCATAACAATATAGAACATCTACATTCAGAACATCGTTCATCAGGGCACAAGTGGCAGATAAGAGAAGGAGCGGTTGGTACTATCTATTTTTGCCTTCACATTCACTACACCTGCTCAATATTTTTAAAATATTTTTCTCATTTTACTGAACACACAATAAATATATAATTGTCTGTGCAGATAAGACAAAGTATGTCTTCTGTAAGTTAAATTATTTCACTCTAAACATCACCAAAAGTATACTTCTACCATAAAATATTTAATAAATTATTCAATTCTTTTAGTAGGAATAAGCTGTATGGATCAAAAGTTTGGAAAAGAGAGAATCTTGGTTCAAATCCATATTTCCCTCTTAAAATGTAGTGTTGTGTTGTATCTCTGGAGTCTTAGAAACTCATTTTTATAATAAATATTTTATTTTAGAAGCATTTTAGATTTATAGAAATGTTATGATAGCACAGAGAATTCTTATATACCTTGTGCCCACTTTCCTCTATTGTTAACATCTTACAATAGCATAGAATATTTGTCACAACTGATAAACCAGTATCAGTAGATTGTCAAAGTCCATATTTAATTCAGGTTTCCTTATTTTTAACTTAATGTTCTTTTTTTCCGTTCCATGAACCCATCCAGGAGAGCACATCACATTTACTCAACATGTCTCTGTAGGCTCCTCCAGATTGTGACCACTTCTCAGAATTTCTATGACATTGTAATACAACTAGATTCTTTTGTCACAGTCTACATTTTGGGATTCCCCTATCTCCTAAAGGACTTTTACAATTTCCATATATTATAACTCAACTCCATATGCTGTAAAGTTTTATGAGTTTGAAAAACTTTTGTTGATATAAATAATTTTACGTATTTGTGGGGTACACATGATATTTTGTTGAATGGACACACTGTTAATAATCAAGTTAGGGCATTTGGGGTGTCTATCACCTTGAGTATTATTTCTGTGTTGAAAACATTTCAAATCATCTCTTCTAGCTATTTTGAACTAAAATATACATTGTCATTAGTGAAAACTATAAGTTTGTTGTCTTAATTTTCATCCACTTATTGAAGGACATTTTTTAACTGCTTCCAATTCTTGGTAATTAAGAATATGGCTGCTATGAACATTCTTATATAAGTTTTGTGTGGACATATGATTTTAAATCAATTGTATTAATATAGAGGATCATGAATAATGTATCTTATAGAACTATGTTTTCCTGTTGCTTCGCATCCTCACCAGCAATTGATATTGTGAAGTTTATTTTTGCATTTTATCACACTTAATGTTTAGTGACTAACTCATTGTTGTTTGAAATTGTGCTTCCTAGAAGCTAAATTATGTTGAATATCTTTTCATATGCTTATTTGCTTTTGTTTGCTCAGGTCTTTGGTGCATTTAAAAAATATATACTGTTGCATTTAAGAGTCCATTGTATATTGTGGATATAAATCCTTTATATGGCATGTTATTTCCAGATGTTCAAATGTTTCTTCTGGTGGCAACTTGTCTTTTAATTCTCTTAACAGTGTTTTTCATAGAGCAAATGTTTTAAATTTTAATATAGTACAAATTATTGATTTTTTTGTGAATTGTGATTTTGTTACTGTGCCCAAAAACCCATCACCAAACCTAGGGTTGCATAGACTTTCTTGTTTGCTTAATTTTAGATATTGTTTAAATTTGTATTTTATAAAGGGCATTTATCTAAAGGAAAGGAAATCAATTTATCAAAGAGACATCTGTGCCCTCATGTTTCATGCATTACTATTTACAATAGCAAGATATGAAATCAACCTAGGTGACCAACAACATATGAATGAATGAAAAAAAAAGGAGCATATATACACAATGGAATACTATTTAATTACAAAAAAGAATGAAATCCTGTAATTCATGGCAACATGAATGAAACTGAAGGATATGATGTTAAGTGAAATAAGCCAGGAAAAGAAAGCCAAACACTACATGTTCTCACTCATTTGTGGAAGCAAACAGAAGTTGATCTCATAGAAGTAAAAAGTAGAGCAGAGTATACTAAAGGCTGGGAAGTGTAGGGAGAAGAGAGGAATAGGGAGAGATTGGTTAAAGGATACAAAATTACAGCTAGGAGTAGGAATAGGAAAAGTAAGTTCTAGTATTCTATACCACTGAAGGATAACTATAGTTAACAATAATAAATATTTCCAAATAGCTAGAATGAGGATACTGGATGTTATCAAAACAAAAGAAATGATAAATGCTTGAGATGATGGATATTCTAATCACAACTAATCTGATCACTGTTCTTATATGTATTGAAACATCACTATGTGTTCCGTATATATGTATAATTATGTCAGTTTTAAAATTCTAAAATATAAAAGAAAAAAATAAAAACTATGATCCATATCAAGAATTTTTATGTAAGATATGAAATGTGTGCCTATGTTATTACTATTTTTTTGCATATGATGTCCAAGCATTCTGGCATCATTTATTGAACAAATATTACAAATATAGATATGTGCACAGGTTAGTATACACACATGTCTTATTCTTTCTACTGGTAGTCTAAAAGTAATGACACTTGAGTAGCAATAACTTCCTTTCTGCCTTTGTCAAAAATCAGTTGACCATATTTTTGTGGATCAACTTTTGAGTTTTCCATTGTGTTCTATTTATTTATGTCAATTATTTCCTCCATACAATAATATCTTGATTATTGTAGCATCATATTAGTCCTTAGAATAGAGTAGTTTGAGTCCTGTAACTTTTTTTATAATTTCTGTGTTATATTAAATCCTTTCCCCTTTCATAAAAAATTTTAGTACTTGTTAATCAACATCTGCAAAATAACTTGCTGGCATTTTCATTTGGACTGTATTGAATCTGTAGATCAAAATGAGAGGAATTAACATCTTTAATAATATTGAATCATCTAATTCATAAATATGGAATCCCTCCACTCATTTAGTTCTTTGAATTTTTCTCTGTTTATATCTTTTCTCATATATATCCTCTATGTGCTTTGTTAGATTTATATCTATGAGGTATAAAAAGAGGTAAAAAGATAATTTTCTACCTCTGAGATTTTCTATGAAAATAATTTATTATATCTAAGCACCTAATAATATGATCAACACAAAATAATTTATTTAAATATATCATTCCTTTTTTAACTTTTTAAGTAACAGCCACTTAACACAAATACCATAGGTGCTTCATTCTAGAAGAGGAAACTAATTATTGACTTTTTAAAATTTATAATGGTCAACCAATCGGATACAGGATACTCTATGCATTTTTATTTTATTAACTATTATATTTAAGATCATGCATTTTTATTTTATTAACTACTATAAGACACAGATAATAATAAATTTAAAAATCCTTGACTTTTTTTTAGTGAATGAAATTTGAATTGACAAAAATTGCTATGTTTATCATGTACACTATGATGTCTTGAAATACACTTATATTTTAAATGATTATATTGAGCTAATTCATATTTGTAATCATTATCATTGCTGACTACCCATATCAAACTGATCAAATGCAGCCACCACTTGCTTTTTCATTAACAAAAATAAATAATGAAGTCTATTTTTAATTAAAATATTTTGAAAGGCAGTAATTTCCTTTCAGAAGCTGTAATACCAGTTTATTTCAGTGGTACATACACACGCACACACACAAACATACAATCACTTGCTGTGATTTTTCTACTATAATTGTGTTAAACTTTAATTGTTTCTTTGTTGCTGTAGATTATCTCTGGCTCTGATTTCCAGATAATAAAAGTAAAATAATTTGACATGATGCTCAGTTATATATGACCAGCTATTTTAATAAAAGAAAAATTGTGTTAACAATAAATTTGCCTCACCTTTTTATACTTCAAATAAAACACGATTGCTGCCCTTAATATTGCAAAGTTTAAAGCTAAAAACAGGAAAATCGCAAAGAAATCTTTTTGCAACATTTCTTGTCTGATATCTTTTTTTTTCTTAATTTTTTATTTTTATTATTATACTTTAAGTTCTAGGGTACATGTGCATAACGTGCAGGTTTGTTACATATGTATACTTGTGCCATGTTGGTGTGCTGCACCCATCAACTCGTCAGCACCCATCAATTCGTCATTTATATCAGGTATAACTCCCACTGCAATCCCTCCACCCTCCCCCCTATCATGGGCCATCCCACCATGATAGGCCCCGGTGTGTGATGTTCCCCTTTCCCAGTCCAAGTGATCCCATTGTTCAGTTCCCACCTATGAGTGAGAACATGCGGTGTTTGGCTTTCTGTTCTTGTGATAGTTTGCTAAGAATGATGGTTTCCAGCTGCATCCATGTCCCTAAAAAGGATGCAAACTCATCCTTTTTTATGGCTGCATAGTATTCCATGGTGTATATGTGCCACATTTTCTTAATCCAGTCTGTCACAGATGGACACTTGGGTTGATTCCAAGTCTTTGCTATTGTGAATAGTGCCATAATAAACATATGTGTGCATGTGTCTTTATAGCAGCATGATTTATAATCCTTTGGGTATATACCCAGTAGTGGGATGGCTGGGTCATATGGTACATCTAGTTCTAGATCCTTGAGGAATTGCCATACTCTTTTCCATAATGGTTGAACTAGTTTACAATCCCACCAACAGTGTAATAGTGTTCCTATTTCCCCACATCCTCTCTAGCACCTGTTGTTTCCTGACTTTTTAATGATTGCCATTCTAACTGGTGTGAGATGGTATCTCATTGTGGTTTTGATTTGCATTTCTCTGATGGCCAGTGATGATGAGCATTTTTTCATGTGTCTGTTGGCTGTATGAATGTCTTCTTTTGAGAAATGTCTGTTCATATCCTTTGCCCACTTTTTGATGGGGTTGTTTGTTTTTTTCTTGTAAATTTGTTTGAGTTCTTTGTAGGATCTGGATATCAGCCCTTTGTCAGATGAGTATATTGCAAAAATTTTCTCCCATTCTGTAGGTTGCCTGTTCACTCTGATGGTAGTTTCTTTTGCTGTGCAGAAACTCTTTAGTTTAATGAGATCCCATTTGTCAATTTTGGCTTTTGTTGCCGTTGCTTTTGGTGTTTTAGACAGGAAGTCCTTGCCCATGCCTATATCCTGAAAGGTACTACCTAGGTTTTGTTCTAGGGTTTTTATGGTATTGGTCTAACATTTAAGTCTCTAATCCATCTTGAATTAATTTTCATATAAGGAGTAAGGAAGGGATCCAGCTTCAGCTTTCTACTTATGGCTAGCCAATTTTCTCAGCACCATTTATTAAATAGGGAATCCTTTCCCCATTTCTTGTTTCTCTCAGGTTTGTCAAAGATCAGATGGCTGTAGATGTGTGGTATTATTTCTGAGGACTCTGTTCTGTTCCATTGGTCTATATCTCTGTTTTGGTACCAGTACCATGCTGTTTTGGTTACTGTAGCCTTGTAGTATAGTTTGAAGTCAGGTAGCGTGGTGCCTCCAGCTTTGTTCTTCTGACTTAGGATTGTCTTGGCAATGCGGGCTCTTTTTTGGTTCCATATGAACTTTAAAGCAGTTTTTTCCAATTCTGTGAAGAAACTCATTGGTAGCTTGATGGGGATGGCATTGAATCTATAAATTACCTTGGGCAGTATGGCCATTTTCACGATATTGATTCTTCTTATCCATGAGCATGGTATGTTCTTCCATTTGTTTGTGTCCTCTTTGATTTCACTGAGCAGTGGTTTGTAGTTCTCCTTGAAGAGGTCCTTTACATCCCTTGTAAGTTGGATTCCTAGGTATTTTATTCTCTTTGAAGCAATTGTGAATGGAAGTTCATTCCTGATTTGGCTCTCTGCTTGTCTGTTACTGGTGTATAAGAATGCTTGTGATTTTTGCACATTAATTTTGTATCCTGAGACTTTGCTGAAGTTGCTTATCAGCTTAAGGAGATTTTGGGCTGAGACAATGGGGTGTTCTAAATATACAATCATGTCATCTGCAAACAGGGACAATTTGACTTCTTCTTTTCCTAACTGAATACCCTTGATTTCTTTCTCTTGCCTGATTGCCCTAGCCAGAACTTCCAACACTATGTTGAATAGGAGCTGGTGAGAGAGGACATCTCTGTCTTGTGTCAGTTTTCAAAGGGATTTTTTCCAGTTTTTGCCCATTCAGTATGATATTAGCTGTGGGTTTGTCATAAATAGCTCTTATTTTGAGGTATGTTCCATCAATACCGAACTTATTCAGCGTCTTTAGCATGAAGGGCTGTTGAATTTTGTCAGAAGCCTTTTCTGCATCTATTGAGATAATCACGTGGTTCTTGTCTTTGGTTCTGTTTATATGCTGGATTACGTTTATTGATTTGTGAATGTTGAACCAGCCTTGCATCCCAGGGATGAAGCCCACTTGATCATGGTGGATAAGCTTTTTGATGTGCTGCTGAATCCGGTTTGCCAGTATTTTATTGAGGATTTTTGCATCAATGTTCATCAGGGATATTGGTGTAAAATTCTCTTTTTTTGTTGTGTCTCTGCCAGGCTTTGGTATCAGGATGATGTTGGCCTCATAAAATGAGTTAGGGAGGATTCCCTCTTTTTCTATTGATTGGAATAGTTTCAGAAGGAATGGTACCAGTTCCTCCTTGTACCTCTGGTGGAATTCAGCTGTGAATCCATCTGGTCCTGGACTTTTTTTGGTTGGTAGGCTATTAATTATTGCCTCAATTTCAGAGCCTGCTATTGGTCTATTCAGGGATTCAACTTCTTCCTGCTTTAGTCTTGGGAGAGTGTAAGTGTCCAGGAAATTATCCATTTCTTCTAGATTTTCTAGTTG
This sequence comes from Rhinopithecus roxellana, assembly GCF_007565055.1. Classification (NCBI taxonomy): domain Eukaryota; kingdom Metazoa; phylum Chordata; class Mammalia; order Primates; family Cercopithecidae; genus Rhinopithecus; species Rhinopithecus roxellana. The sequence continues at coordinate 28,779,590 of NC_044554.1, read as the reverse complement.
ATTTGCATAGAGGTGTTTATAGTATTCTCTGACGGTAGTTTGTATTTCTGTGGGGTCAGTGGTGATATACCCTTTATCATTTTTTATTGCGTCTATTTGATTCTTCTCTCTTTTCTTCTTTATTAGTCTTGCTAGCGGTCTGTCAATTTTGTTGATCTTTTCAAAAAACCAACTCCTGGATTCATTGATTTTTTGGAGGGTTTTTTGTGTCTCTATCTCCTTCAGTTCTGCTCTGATCTTAGTTATTTCTTGCCTTCTGCTAGCTTTTGAATGTGTTTGCTCTTGCCTCTCTAGTTCTTTTAATTGTGATGTTAGAGTGTCCATTTTAGATCTTTCCAGCTTTCTCTTGTGGGCATTTAGTGCTATAAATTTTCCTCTACACACTGCTTTAAATGTGTCCCAGATATTCTGGTATGTTGTATCTTTGTTCTCATTGGTTTCAAAGAACATCTTTATTTCTGCCTTCATTTCGTTATACACCCAGTAGTCATTCAGGAGCAGGTTGTTCAGTTTCCATGTAGTTGAGCAGTTTTGATTGAGTTTCCGAGTCCTGAGTTCTAGTTTGATTGCACTGTGGTCTGAGGGACAGTTTGTTATAATTTCTGTTCTTTTACATTTGCTGAGGAGTGCTTTACTTTCAATTATGTGGTCAATTTTGGAATAAGTGCAATGTGGTGCTGAGAAGAATGTATATTCTGTTGATTTGGGGTGGAGAGTTCTATAGATGTCTACTAGGTCCGCTTGGTGCAGAGATGAGTTCAATTCCTGGATATCCTTGTGAACTTTCTGTCTCGTTGATCTGTCTAATGTTGACAGTGGAGTGTTGAAGTCTCCCATTATTATTGTATGGGAGTCTAAGTCTCTTTGTAAGTCTCTAAGGACTTGCTTTATGAATCTGGGTGCTCCTGTATTGGGTGCATATATATTTAAGATAGTTAGCTCTTTCTGTTGAATTGATCCCTTTACCATTATGTAATGGCCTTCTTTGTCTCTTTTCATCTTTGATGGTTTAAAGTCTGTTTTATCAGAGACTAGGATTGCAACCCCTGCTTTTTTTTGTTCTCCATTTCCTTGGTAGATCTTCCTCCATCCCTTTATTTTGAGCCTATGTATGTCTCTGCATGTGAGATGGGTCTCCTGAATACAGCAGACTGATGGGTCTTGACTCTTTATCCAGTTTGCCAGTCTGTGTCTTTTAATTGGAGCATTTAGTCCATTTACATTTAGGGTTAATATTGTTATGTGTGAACTTGATCCTGCCATTATGATATTAACTGGTTATTTTGCTCGTTAGTTGATGCAGTTTCTTCCTAGCCTCGATGGTCTTTACATTTTGGCATGTTTTTGCAACGGCTGGTACCGGTTGTTCCTTTCCATGTTTAGGGCTTCCTTCAAGGTCTCTTGTAAGGCAGGCCTGGTGGTGACAAAATCTCTAAGCATTTGCTTATCTGTAAAGGATTTTATTTCTCCTTCACTTATGAAACTTAGTTTGGCTGGATATGAAATTCTGGGTTGAAAATTCTTTTCTTTAAGAATGTTGAATATTGGCCCCCACTCTCTTCTGGCTTGTAGAGTTTCTGCCGAGAGATCTGCTGTTAGTCTGATGGGCTTCCCTTTGTGGGTAACCCGACCTTTCTCTCTGGCTGCCCTTAAGATTTTTTCCTTCATTTCAACTTTGGTGAATCTGGCAATTATGTGTCTTGGAGTTGTTCTTCTCGAGGAGTATCTTTGTGGCGTTCTCTGTATTTCCTGAATTTGAATGTTGGCCTGCCCTACTAGGTTGGGGAAATTCTCCTGGATGATATCCTGAAGAGTGTTTTCCAACTCTCCATTTTCCCCCTCACTTTCAGGCACCCCAATCAGACGTAGATTTGGTCTTTTTACATAATCCCATACTTCTTGCAGACTTTGTTCATTTAATTTTCTTCTTTTTTCTTTCGGTTTCTCTTCTTGCTTCGTTTCATTCATTTGATCCTCAGTCGCTGATACTCTTTCTTCCAGTTGATTGAGTCGGTTACTGAAGCTTGTGCATTTGTCACGTATTTCTCGTGTCATGGTTTTCATCTCTGTCATTTTGTTTATGACCTTCTCTGCATTAATTAGTCTAGCTGTCAATTCTTCCACTCTTTTTTCAAGATTTTTAGTTTCTTTGCACTGGGTACGTAATTTCTCCTTTAGCTCTGAGAAATTTGATGGACTGAAGCCTTCTTCTCTCATCTCGTCAAACTCATTCTCTGACCAGCTTCGATCCATTACTGGCGATGAGCTGCGCTCCTTTGCAGGGGGAGATGCGCTCGTATTTTTTGAATTTCCAGCTTTTCTGCCCTGCTTTTTCCCCATCTTTGTGGTTTTATCTGCCTCTGGTCTTTGATGATGGTGACATACTGATCGGGTTTTGGTATAGGTGTCCTTCCTGTTTGATAGTTTTTCTTCTAACAGTCAGGACTCTCAGCCGCAGGTCTGTTGGAGATTGCTTGAGGTCCACTCCAGACCCTGTTTGCCTGGGTATCAGCAGCAGAGGTTGCAGAAGATAGAATATTGCTGAACAGCAAGTGTACCTGTCTGATTCTTACTTTGGAAGCTTCCTCTCAGAGGTGTACTCCATCCTGTGAGGTGTGGGGTGTCAGACTGCCCCTAGTGGGGGATGTCTCCCAGTTAGGCTACTCAGGGGTCAGGGACCCACTTGAGCAGGCAGTCTGTCCCTTCTCAGATCTCAACCTCCATGTGGGGAGATCCACTGGTCTCTTCAAAGCTGTCAGACAGAGTCATTTGCATCTGCAAAGGTTTCTGCTGCTTTTTTTGTTTTGTTGTTTAGCTGTGCCCTGTCCCCAGAGGTGGAGTCTACAGAGACAGGCAAGTTTCCTTGAGCTGCTGTGAGCTCCACCCAATTCGAGCTTCCCAGCGGCTTTGTTTACCTACTTGAGCCTCAGCAATGGCGGGCGCCCCTCCCCCAGCCTCGCTGCTGCCTTGCGGTTAGATCACAGACTGCTGTGCTAGCAATGAGGGAGTCTCCGTGGCCATGGGACCCTCCCGGCCAGGTGTGGGATACAATCTCCTGGTGTGCCCGTGTGCTCAAATTGCTGTATTGGGGTGGGAGTCACCCGATTTTCCAGGTGTTGTGTGTCTCAGTTCCCCTGGCTAGAGGAAAAGGGACTCCCTTCCCCTTGCACTTCCCAGGTCAGGCGATGCTGTGCCCTGCTTCAGCTCTCGCTGGTTGGGCTGCAGCAGCTGACCAGCACCTGATTGTCTGGCACTCCCTAGTGAGATGACCCCAGTACCTCAGTTGAAAATGCAGAAATCACCGGTCTTCTGTGTTGCTGGCGCTGGGAGTTGGAGACTGGAGCTGTTCCTATTCGGCCATCTTGCTCCACCCCCTCTGATATCTTTTATAAAGCTGAAGTTTTTCTTCTTTTTCCACCTTTATTTGATTTATGAATTAAATAACAAGAAAAACAATACAAATATAAAGCCTATAAATTAGCTAGTATATTCTCCAGGGAAGGTTGAAATATTTTACATTATCACATTTTTCCATAGATCTGCAATTTAGCAAGATAGAATGCAGATGGAATATTGGCAGTGGGCACCATTCAAGAGCCTTTCTATCTATCGCTTAATGTGGCTCTCTCAGGTTTTCATTTTTAGGCCCTATGTTCCTTCCGAACACTTTTGTCCAAGTCTTCTTTGAGCTTTATTGAGCTTTTCACTTCATCTTTGGAACAACTCATCTATTCTTATTTCCTTGATGAAAACTGTTACTGAAGGAAGTTAAACTGCTCATGAAGTAATAACTATAACTGTGGTTTTACTTTTTGATCTCTAAGTTGCACTGAACTATTTAATTTCTTAAGCCTAGGTTGGATAGGTGAATATAAAATTGTTTATCATAATAATAATGACTAAAATTGAGTTCCAAAGAAATAAGATGATATAATTTGTTTCTCAAAACTCATGTCTCAAAAATCTATTGAGTAAAACCTAAAATTTGTAAAAGCTCACAATTAGATGAATGAATTGTTTTGATATACCCAATTTTAAAGACAGCTTATTTTGATATCACTTTTTTTTAACCATTGAATGAGTCCATGAATCTGAAAGTGGTATATATTTCCCTTTACCTCAAAATTGGCATCAAAACCAAAATGGTAAATAAGTAAATATTTCAGGCTGAGGACTAAATATCTTTAGAAAATTAATTTATAAGAAGTAGATGCATCCACAGTAAGAGCTAACATGAAATTTTGCCTTGTGTTTTTTGACTGATTACAGCATATTAGGAGCTAGTACTCTTTTTCCTTTTTACACTGTCCTTATTCATTGAAATAAAGACATTATTCAAGTTATTATATGTATTAATTTAATAAACTACAAGTAAATCACATAATTTAATGAGACTCTTACAATAAGGTAGTATTTACATGATTCCCATATGAGTATTTAGAAAGAATGGAACACTATCAAAAAGAAATCCATCTTACAGGTACAGCAGTTGCTTGGTAATGAACCAACAAAGCCCGAAGCACAAGAAACGACCCTGGTGGTAATGGCGATGATGTGTTTAATGACTTCAGCTGAGTGGCTTTTAGGGCAGATAAACACACTAAGAAATGTGTTTTAAAATGTACCAAGGAGACATTTTGGTTTACTGAATACAGAATTTAATTTTAAAAGATTTTTGAAACAAGTGATTATGAAGATAAAATGAACAGTTATGACTAGACCTTCCTCATAACAGGATTTCCAAAGAGACAACATTTACTGCTATTAGATTTTAATTCCCTGTATTTTCAAAGCTATTACATGCAAGGTTGCCTAACAAAGAAACTGTGGACTCAGAGCCCTTTTTATACTCATTTTAATGTTGATGTTAAATGTAATTAGCATCAAGAAACCATGGTCAATGTCTTGAAGCCTAAACTAAAAAGAAAATAAAAGAATAATTAGATTGGATTTAAGCTTTCAACTAGAGGGAAAAGGTGCTCTGAAAGGACATTCTACAAATTTAAACACTGTAAGAAAATTAAAAAGTAATATATCTCAAAGCACCAAAATAAATTGCTATTTTTTCTATCAAATTAGATGTCATACCTTGCTGTTCCACTGAATGTTTACATTTGTATAAATTCAATTATGTAGACTTAATAATCTATTTGCATTCTCAGTTTTAGAATGAGAAAGAATAAAATAATTACTAGAAAATGTACACAATTTTAAAAGAGTACTTTTAGATCAAAGAGATGATTGAGTACAGGATCTTCTCTCCACTCTCTTCAAAATTCCATTTGCAACAAATACCTTAATAAAGTACAATAATAAATAAATTCATAAGAATGATAGAAAATAAGAAATAGAATCCATAGTTGATCTGAAATTTGGGGGAATTTCCGTAAAAGATAAGGCAATTGGACTGTAAATTTAAAAAACATTAATGAAAGGAAGAGGGTGGGAAGGATTAGATAAAGGAGGAAGTTTATCTGGAATTTAGTTGCAACAGATACCATTAACTTGGTGGAGCACTTGAGTAAATACTATCTGTCAGAGTCTTCTCTGTGTAAGCCAAAATAGCCAGTTTCATACCTGTTGAACATAGAATGTCTTATGTGACTTCAGGCAAGCTCACTCATTGAAACTGAGGCTGACTTTAAAGGAAACAGCAGGAGAGCTTTCTGCTGTTAGCACTAGTAATAGCTGAACAAGTTCATTCTTAAAGGTAATTTGGATTTTGCATCTTTATGTCTTTCACATCCGGATTCTCTGCAAAACAGATCTTGAGGCAAGAACTAAAAGAAGCTAAGGACATTATGCCAAGTGAAATAAGTCAGGTTTAGAAGGACAAATATCGTGTCATCTCTACCGGTTTCATTTATTTCATGATTTCCATTCTTATTTCCTTTTATTACTTCTGTTTACTTTTCATTTATTTCTATTTACTTACGGATTAATTTGCTCTTTATTTTATACTTTCATAAGATGAAAGTTAAAATCATGGATTTTACATTTTTTCCTTAAAATGGGCATTTGAGTCTTTAGGACATCATTAAATAAATTCCATAACGTCAGTGTGCTGCTTTTATTTCATTTATATTAACAACATTTCCTATTTTTTTCTTGTCATTTAAAATATCAATCACATATTAATAAGTGAATTGCTTAATTTCAAAATACATTGAGATTATTTTTATTTCCCAATTTAATTTTATTGTGGTCAAAGAGCATGATCTGTATGATGTTGGTCCTTTAAAATGTATTGAGACTTATTTTACGTTTCAGTACACGGTCTGTCTAGGTGAATATTTCATGGGCACATCTAAAAGCTTTGAATATGTTCATTTTAGTGTGTAGTATTCTATAAGTCTCTGTGAGGTAAATATTTTCACAGTGTTATTCATATCCCATGTGTTTACACTTTTAAATGTTATTGTTCTATCAAGTGCTGTAAGATGAGAGTTATGATCTCCAACTATTCCATGAATTTGCTTATTACTCTTCTTAGTCTATTCTGTTTTTTATAGTTTGAAACTCTTTATTAGGTGCACGCATATTTAAGATAAGTATGTCTTCTTAATGAATTGCAATATAAAGGCACTATTTATCTTGGTAATATTTCTTATACCAAAATATATTAGTTTTATGTTAAAAACCTTAAACCTACCTTAATATGCTTAGTGTTTTCATGTTTTATAATATATACATATATATATGTTCTAGTCTTTTATAATCAACGTCTATTATTTATTGATTTATTGAATTAAAATGTGTCACTTGTAGATATATTTAGTGCTTGCTTTGTTACCCAAATAGACAATTACTGCCTTTTAGTGGTAGAATTTAGTCAATTTGTATTTCATATAAATACTGTTATAGAAAGATAAGTCTAACATCTAGGTATTTGTTTTCTATTTGTCTCACTTTATAATGTTTTCAATTCTCTCTTGATTTTTTAAAAAATATTTTATTTTCTCTTATACCTCTTTCAGAAAGTTTTAGCGGTTGCTCTGGTGAATAATATATGTATGTTTAATTTATCATGTCTGTTTCCAAATAATATTATATTACTTTGTAGTGATATACCTTAGAGTAAAAACTAAAATTTCACTTATCTTCCTCGTGCATTTGTACTCTTGTTTTCTTATCTTTGAGATCTATATATATTATAAGCCCCATGAATTCATTGTATTCATTTTATTTTTATTATTTTTGATTTTATTATGTTAGATTGTTGACAAACTTTAAAATAATTTTACTTGTTCATATGCATATAAATTAGATATATAATTTGTTTTTTAAAAATATATGCACCCCATATTTAATCATTCTCATGCATTTTACCTTATCTTGTAGATCCCAGTCCATGTGAGAAGTTAATGTCTATTATCTTACTTAACCCATGATGAGATACTTTCAGAACCTACCAAATTAAAATTCTAATAGCAGTATACAATGAAAATCTTAACTATCTCTCTTTTTTTCACTTCAGAAATAGTTTATCTTCATAATAGTACATCTTCATAAAGTAAAATAATAAGGAATCTGGCTGGGCGACTTACCAAGGTTCAAGGGTGTCCAGTGTGTGGGAGGCACACACTCTTATTTATAAATAGGCATTTTCTGGTAATCTGGTGAACTCAGCATGTTTTTTCATCAATGGTTAGGGGCTTGTATTTCTAGACATAATGAATGTATCCATAGAAAAAAAATATGCAAGTGAAGTTCAAGTATGTGGGTGAATGGAAGAGCATATGTATATTTGTTAAATAGATTTTTGAAAGTCACTTGAATAAAACTTGGTATCCAGAACTTGGAAAACGAAGAGTTGCCACAAAAACTTTGGTTTGGGGTGCAGCAGAACATGCCAGGTTCCTTGGACCCTAACTAAGCTGTCTGCCCTAGTTTCTGCCTATGCACTACCTTGTCTAGACAGAGCAATAGAGTTCATTATCAGGATTGAGAGAATACAGAGATGTGCTCTGATGGAACAGAAATTATGTTTATTAGTTTTCGAACATAAAGGTTCTACATAGGAAGCAAGAGAAAGCAGACTTAGATGGGATATTCCTCAAAATGAAAGGTATCATGTGGGGAAACAACTAAATTCTACCACAAAACACACTGAAGACCAGCCAATGTGCACTGGCATTTTCAGCTGGAAAAACAGGCTTTTTAAATTTAAGGGTAGAAAGACTTTTTCATATTAATTAGACAGGGTGCTGGAAATTCCCTAACACCCTTTCACCTTTCTACATTCTGTCTTGAGAACCGGGAGCCTGACGTATGTGGTTTGCTTCAACTTTGGTGTTTTGCCTACTGTCTCATAGTTTAGAAAAGCTTATAAAAGGTATTAGAAGCAGACTAGAATAATAATAAGAACTTGGGGCATTTATTTTCATAGTGACCTCTTTTGGACGTCAGACTGTTAGTAGTACTCTGTCTTTACTAAGTCACATCTTCTGCCCTAGCATCTACTATGACATCTACAATTATATCTGGATTCTTGTAACCACTCCTTGTCTTTGCTTTTGCAAGCCTAAGGATTGGTAACAGCTTTCCACTATTTTTAGGCCAGTGGTGCTTCAGTAACCTTTTGGGATTTCCTTTCGCTTTGAAGTTTTTGTCATTGTTGCTGTTTTTCTTAAATATCTTTTAAAAATATAGTTAAAATTATTTTACTAAATTTTCTTTAATAATTTTATTTTTGTGTGTGTCATCTGTTTCACATCAGGACCAGACTGAGAAAATATTAATTGTAATAGTGACATGAAGAAATAGATTTTCAAAATGAAATTTAAAAATTGAGTAACTCATATCCTTGAAAAAAGGAAAGGAGACACTTTACTCATGTCTTGAGTGGTAATTCACAATTACTTAAATCAACACTTGTGGTAACATGGGATGGCACTCTGGTAGAGTTCAAGGCATTGAAAGACCAAGTGCTTGAGCACTCAGTCATCATCACAATAGTGATGATAACACTGATTGTGCCATGATTGTTTAATGTCTCTGGAGAGCAAACATGTAAAATGAAATTAATGGATAACTTGAATGGACATCTCTGGGCACAGGTGAAAAAAATCATAGGCTTTTGACAGCAATGAATGGTTCTACAAAGAAGCTGTGGATAAATTATCAATCAAACACTGTATTAGGCCATTCCTGCATTGCTATAAAGAAATACTCAAAGATGGGTAATTTACCCCCCCCAAAAAAAAGTTTTAATAGCCTCATGGTTCCACAGGCTGTACAGAAAGCATGGTGCAGGCACCTGCTCGGCTTCTGGTGAGGTCTTGGGAAGCTTTATTCATGGGAGGAAGCAAATCAGGAGCAGGTAAGTCACATGGCAAGAGGAGAAGTAAGAGAGAAAGGGGAAGCCCCACATTCTTTTAAACAAAAGGATCTTGTGTGAACTAACAGCAAGAAATCACTTATGACCAGGAGGATGGTGTTTAGCTATTCATGAGGGATCTGTCCCCATTATCTAGTCACCTCCCACTAGGTCCCACCTCTGACACTGGGAGTCACATTTCAACATGAGATTTGGAGGGAATGAACATCCAAACCATAGCACAGGCCTAATGGTAAGGGTCACAGTGTTACAGTGCCAGTTAAGTTAAATGCTAAACCATGCCAGAACCCTTATGCTAAACTTGAGACTCGAAACATGGGAAGAATATATTTGGGTAGACAGAGATCAGGCAGATGACTCTGACCTCTCAAGTTCTCCTGCACTTTTTTTTTTTGCTTTTCTGCCAGTAATAGCCTTCTCTTTACCCCTTCTACATATCCTCTGTGGGAGGTCAAAATTTTATACTACCTGTTGTAATTTGTAATAAAATTGCAAAATTTTATATTGCCTGGTATAGTTTCTTCACTAGAGAAAGCCAGCTATATGTGTAACCTTCCTATTTCCCCTTGCCTCTAATCCCAAAATAAGAGTTAGAACCCATCATAACAAAGAGGAAGAGGTACAAGGAGGCAATCCCCTATATATACTAACAGAGTGGTAGATCTTTTCAGCAACTATAGGGTACATGTTATAGAAGTGCAGTCTAACTATGTTAGATAAAGGAGGATATTTTTTCCTAGTTAAATATACATTATGGTGGCCCACACACAAAAAAAAATTCTGTAATTAGCATGCTTTCTTGAACTTCAGAAAGTAGAATTAACAACGTGTTGGTGCCATAGATTAAGACCTACACTTAAATGTGGTCTGCAGTAAATGAGATAGAAGTGCTGTAATTTTCTAGATGCACTGCAAAAGTCTTAAAGTTTTCAGTGATGTTTCTATTAAGATTTATGTATTATATGCAACCACTCAGATACCACCTCATTATATTCCTTAGAAGATCAGGAAGACACACCCTGTTCAAGACACCAAGAAATGCTTTGGTAAAGGGAGCTCCAGAATCCTTTAAATGATTTGTCATTGCTTTTTTTTGTTTGTTTTTCTATAAGAGAAGCATGATTGTGAGAGATGACATAATAAAAAACAGCTCCTTGATTTCAAGGAAATAATATACTTTAGAGTGGTAGAGGCTATATGACTTTGCTTACCCAAAGACAGTAAAACAGACAGTTGCCTAAACAAAGTGTTTTGAAAAGCAGTGATCTTCAGTGATATCTAATGGAGTACGGTGTTCTGAGGTATGCAAGTGATAGGTAGATCAGAAACTTGATCCATGTGAGGGAAGCTGTGTGTGTGTGTGTGTGTGTGTGTGTGTGTGTATACAGTGAATATGTCTCGAATCACCATGTCACCACTGTGGAAATTTACATCTTCTTACCCAGGTATCAGTTCACATAACCCGATGACCAGCATGAATGCAAGACCAGACACTTTTCCAAAAGGTTCCTGTAATGGGATATTAAATTTCATCTAGTTTTCAAATACAAACCTGAGACCATTAACCATGGTTACTGTGCAGAGACAAAAAGGAAACATAGGTCTGAAAGGGCTTATATAAGCAGTGGCTCTGAAATAATACTAAGCATCTCAAAACTGAAACACCATCATGTTGCACAGAAAGGGAACTTACTGACTCCTGTGCTGATTTCACCACACTGTGAATTATCTGTGGGATTTATCTTTGTGATTTTCCCCTGATTATCAGACTGGACACTGAGAATAGATATACCATATAACTGGCAGAATCCCTAAAATGGTTCCCTGACACATGAAGTGAGTCCTGTTATGGCAGAAAAAAACTGAAGCTGCCACTCACACCTGCCACTTATTCTCATCCCAAAAAAGATAGTCAGCCAAAAAAAAAAAAAAAAAAAAAAAAAAAAAAAAAAAAAAAAAGTTGCATCATTAGGGGGCTTTGAGGGGTTAACTTTGATATTAATGACTTGGAAGAATCATTTTTGGAGATTTTTACTATATCCACAGTTAAATCACCTGCATGACTGATACACAAGAAGAGAGAGATGGATAATTACTGGAAATTATTGCAAATATAATTACCTGAACAAAGGACAAATGGTGGTGATTATGAGGAATGAAAAGATGAAGTGTGCTGAATATTCTTCTTCCTCCCAAGTATTTTCTCTACTCTTCACTACCCTGTCCTGTGCCTAACTAGGCTGACTGGCATCTCTTGCCTTCTGATACCTAGTAGGACATTGGAAAGTAGTAGAAAATGTATCAGAGTATTTTCTCCAAGTTTACCAGTGCTTTGGCTTCTATTTGGAAATCATTTTGATTCTTCATGGAATATAGGATATAGACTGTTGTTTCTAGGATAAAAAAATGTACAGTATGTTACTGTAGTGAATACTGTAGGCAGTTATAGCAATATGGTAAATACTTATGTATGTAAATATATATAAACATAGGAAAGATACAGTAAGTATATAATGTTATAATCTAATAGGGCCACCATCATATATGCAGTTTATCATTGACCAAAATAATATGGGGTTATGCAACACATGAATCTAGCCCCTTCATTAAACTCTCTTCAAACACCTTTTTGAGCTTATCGTCGGGCTCCTGCTAGAACCATGAATAGTATAATTTATATTCAGTTTCATATAAAAACTTACAAAAGACAAATAGTTTAGCATTATATAATGCTCTTATCTTGAATTATATGAAGTCCAGGAGTAGTCATTTTTTGCTGTTCTTGTGGTCCAATGATGCTGTCAAGTGATCAGGCCCCTCCTAGCTCCTTAATTGTCATTCTTTTCATGAAATATGTCTTTACCATTATCAGATTAATGCTACAGCCCTTAAAATCACACTCACTTTACAGCATAAAGATAAAACAATCTTACTGTCACTCTTCACTGCAAAGGAGGTAGAACATTAGTATCAATTTTCTACAGAAAAATTTAAAAATGTGAGACAAAAGTGAATTTATAGTCACCAAAATATGATAGGACCACAGGGAGAGGCTAGTTAGTTTGATTTCCCTGGCTGAATACACATGATGCTTGGACACGCAATATGAAAATCTATAGAATATACAAAGCTTCCGAAATAGTTGTTTTCCGTCTATTAAATCCCTAGAGATTAAATGGTCAGTGTTCACACAGAGAAATCTCAGGCAGTTAAAAATAAATAAACTACTCAGCCTAGATTCAAGCAACAAACCAAATATCCGGTTTATGTCTTTGGGCTTTGTCAAAAATATACCATATACTTGTGGACTTTATTAAAAATAACTTATCAGATAAGTGAAAATAATGTGGCTGTGTTTCTTGTCTGTAATGGCCTTGCAATTACAGACATCCCTCAGTTTTTTTTTTTTTTTTAAAGCAATGGTTTCAGTACCTCCCTTGGATAACAAAATACACAGATGTTCACATCCCTGATATAAAATGGTGTAGTATTTGCAGGTAACTTATGTATATTCTCCCATATACTTTAAGTTATCTCTAGATAATTTACAATCCCTAATACAATTTCAATGCTATGCTCAGAGCTGTTATACTGTATTGTTTAAGAAATAATGACAAAAAGATGTGTATCTGTTTAGTACAGACACCTTTTTCCTCATAATTTTAATCCATGGTTGGTGGAATCCACAAATATAGAAACCATATACAAAGGGCTGGCTGTATAAAAAAAACTGAAAATCAGGAGCTCATGTTTTATTGATACGAAAATTTGCATATTTTCCAAAGGCTTTTCTTGCATAAAGTTTTGTGCTTATTCTATATAGAAAGACATCTGAGAATGGCCATTAAACCTGTGAAATTACCATGAAAGTTTCGCCCTGAAATTGAGCATGTCACATATATTTGTAATGGCATGTATTTACATGCAATATTCCAATTTGTATGCATGGAGCTGATCATAGTGCTCTCTGAGGATCTTTTGTATTTCTGTGGGATCAGTTGTAATGTCATTATTGACATTTCTAATTGTCCTTATTTGAATCTTCTCTTTCTTTTTTTCTTTGTTAATCTAGCTAATGATCTATCAATCTTATTTTTTTAATAATAAATTCTTTTTTCACTTATTTTTCTATGGGTTTTTGCATCTCAATTTCATTAAGTTTTTCTCTATTTTTAGTTATTATATTTTTCTACTAGCTTTGGGGTTGGCTTTTTTTTTTTTTTTCTAGTTCTTTAGGTGCAAACTTAGATTGTCAACTTTAGATCTTTCTGACTTATTGATGAAGGTGTTAAGAGCTGTAAACATTCCTCTTTATATGGCTTTAGCTGTATCCTAAAGATTTGGGTATATTGTGTCTCTATTTTCATTAATTTTAAAGAATTTTTTGATTTCTGCCTTAATTTCAATGTTTACCCAGGTATTATTAAGGAGCAAGTTGTTTGATTTCCTTCTATTTGTGTAGTTTCGAGAGATCTTCTTGATAATAATTTCTATTTTTATTGCACTATGATCAGAGAGTGTGTTTGGGAAGATTTCAATTTTTTAAAGTGTATTAAGAGTTACTTTATGACTGAGCATGTGATGAATTTTAGAATATGTTCCAAGTGCCGATGAGAAGAACGTATACTCTATGGATGTTGGGTGGCATGTTCTGGAGATGTCGATTAGGTTCAATTGGTCAAGAATTGATTGAGTTTAAGTCCAGAGTTTCTTCATTTGTTTTCTGCCCAGTGATCTATCTATTGTTGTCATAGGGTGTTGAAGTCTCTGACTATTATTGTGTGATAGTCTATGTATTTTCATGGGCAAGAAGAACTTATTTTATTAATCTAGGTGCTTCAATGTTGGGTGCATATACTTTTAGGATAGTTAAGTTTCCTTTTTTGGATTGTACCCTTTATCATTATGTAGCGGTCTTCATTGTCCTTCTTAATTTTTATTGGTTTACATTTTATTCCACCTGATATAAGAATAGTGACTTCTGCTCTTTTGCTTGCTTGTTTGTTTGTTTTCTGTTTACTTGGCAGATCTCTCTCCATTCCTTTACTTTGAGCCTGTGGGTGTCATCACATATGAGTTGGGTCTCTCTAAGACAGCAGATAGTTAGGTCTTTTCTTTTTATCCAGCTTGCCATTCTATCTTTTAAGTGAGGCATTTAGCCTCCTTGCATTCAAGGTTAATATTAATATGTGTGATTTTGATCCTGACATTTTGTTCGCTGGTTGTTTTGTATATTTGATTGTGTAGTTGCTTTAGAGTGCCTGCGGTCTCATTGTTCAGTTCCCACCTATGAGTGAGAACACACTGTGTTATAATGTAAATGATGAGTTAATGCGGGCAGCAAACCAATGAAGCATATGTACACATACGTAACAAACCTGCACATTGTGCACATGTATCCTAGACCTTAAAGTGTTAAAAAAAAAAAAAAAAAAAAAAAGACTGCCTGCGGGCTATGTGCATAAATATATTTTTTGTGGAAGCAGATGTCATTCTTTTGATTCAATGTTTAGCAATCTTTTTAGGACCTCTGGTAAGGCTAGTCTAGTAGAAACAATTTTCTTTTGCATTTGCTTCTCTAAGAAGTTCGTTTCTCCTTCACTTACAACATTTAGGTTGGCAGGATATGAAATTCTTGGTTGGAATTTCTTTACTTTAAGGATAATAAAAATAGGGTCCCAATCTCTTCTGTCTTGTAAGGTTTCTGCTGAGAGTTCTGCTGTTAGCCTGATGAATTTTCCTCTGTACTTGGCTTGACCCCTCTCTCTAGCTGCTTTTAATATCTTTTTAAAAAAATCCTTTTCCATTGATCTAAGTGAATCTGATTACTATGTGCCTTGGGGATAGTCATCTTGTATAGTTTCTAGATGGGGTCCTCCACCTTTATTGGATTTGTATATGAACCTCTCTATTGAGATTACAGAAATTTTAATGAACTATATCCTCAATTATATTTTTCAGGTAGTTTATTCCCTCCTTTTCCCTCTCATAAATACATAATTCCATATTTCTTAAGGGTTTCAATATTTTTTCAAATCTTTTTTATTATTTTACTTTAAGTTTGGGGTTACATGTGCAGAATGTGCAAGTTTGTTACATAGGTACACATATGCCATGGTGGTTTGCTGCACCTATCAACACATCATCTAGTTTTTAAGCCCCACATGCATTAGGTATTTGTCCTCATGCTCTCCCTCCCCTTGCCACCCACCTCTCAACTGGCCCCAGTGTGTGTTGTTCTCCTCCCTGTGTCCATGTGTTCTCATTGTTCAACTCCCACTTATGAGTAAGAACATATGGTGTTTGGCTTTCTGTTTCTGTGTAAGTTTGTTGAGGATTATGGCTTCCAGCTTCAACCATGTCCCTACAAAGTACATGATCTCATTCCTTTTTATGGCTGCATAGTATTCCATGGTGTATATGTACCACATTTTCTTTATCCAGTCTATCATTGATGGACATTTGGGTTGGTTCCATGTCTTTGCTATCATAAATAATGCTGCAGTAAACATACATGTGCATGGGTCTTTATAGTAGAATAATTTATATTTCTTTAGGTATATACTCAGTAATGGGATTGCTGGGTCAAATGGTATCTCTGCTTCTAGATCTTTGAGGAATCGCCACACTGTCTCCCACAATGGTTGAACTAATTTACATTTCCACCAACAGTGTAAAAGCATTCCTATTTTTCCATATCCTCTCCAGCATCTGTTGTTTCCTGACTGTTTAATAATTGCCATTCTCACTGGTGTGAGATGGTATCTCCTTGTGGTTTTGATTTGCTTTTTTCTAATGATCAGCGATGATGAGATTTTCTTCATACGTTTTTTGGCCACATAAATGTCTTCTTTTAAGAAGAATCTGTTCATATCCTTTGCCCACATTTTAATGGGATTGTTTGTTTTTTCTTGTAAATTTGTTTAAGTTCCTTGTAGATTCTGGATATTAGACCCTTGTCAGAAGGGTAGATTGCAGAAATTTTCTCCCATTCTGCAGGTTGCCTGTTCACTCTGATGTTAGTTTCTTTTGCTGTGTGGAAGCTCTTTAATCAGATCCCATTTGTCAATTGTATCTTTTATTGCAATGACTTTTGGTGTTTTTGTCATGAAGTCTTTGCCCATACCTATATCCTGAATGGCATTGTCTGGATTTTCTTCTAGGGATTTTATGGTTTGGGGTTTTACATTTAAGTCTTTAATCCATCTTGAGTTAATTTTTGTATAAAGTGTAAGGAATGGTTCTAGTTTCAGTTTTCTGCACATGGCTAGCCAGTTTCCCAACAGAATTTATTTATTAAATTTATTTAATCAACGAATTCCTTATTTAATAAATAAGGAATTCTTTCCCCATTGCTTTTTTTTGGTCAGGTTTGTCGAAAATTAGATGACTGTAGATGTGTGGTGTTATTTCTGAGGTCTCTGTTCTGTTCCATTGGTCTTTATGTCTGTTTTGGCACCCAGTACCATTCTGCTGTGGTTACTATAGCCTTGTAGTATAGTTTGAAGTCAGGTTGCATGATGCCTCCAGCTTTGTTCTTTTTGTTTAGGATTGTCTTGGCTATATGGGCTCATTTTTGTTCCATATGAAATTTAAAGAAGTTTTTTTTTTTTTTTTTTTTTTTTGTCTAATTCGGTGAAGAAAGTTGATGGTAGCTTGATGGTAGCTTGATGGTAATAGCATTGAATCTGTAAATTACTTTGGGGAGTACGGCCATTTCATGATAATGATTCTTCCTATCCATGAGTATGGAATGTTTTTCCATTTGTTTGTGTTGTCACTTATTTCTTTGAGCAGTGGTTTGTAGTTCTCTTTGAAGAGGTCCTTCACATCCCTTGTAATATGTATTCCTGGGCATTTTATTCTCCTTGTAGTAACAGTAATTGTGAATGGGAGTTCATTCATGATTTTGTTCTCTGCTTGTCCATTGTTGGTGTATAGGAATTCTTGTGATTTTTGCACATTGATTTTGTATCCTGAGACTTTGCTGAAGTTGCTCATCAACTTAAGGAGTGTGGGGACTGATACAATGGGGTTTCTATATATAGGATCGTGTCATCTGCAAACAGAAACAATTTGACTTCCTGTCTTCCTGTTTGAATACCCTTTTTTCTTCCTCTTGCCTAGCTGCCTAGGCCAGAACTTCTAATATTATGTTGAACAGGAGTAGTGAGAGAGGGCATCCTTGTCTTGTGCCAGTTTTCAAAGGGAATGCTTCCAGCTTTTGCCCATTCAGTACGATATTGGCTATGAGTTTGTCATAAAGAGCTCTTATAATTTTGAGATATGTTCCATCAATATCTAGTTTAATGAGAGTTTTTAAATTTATTTTTATTATTTTTAATTATTTAATTATTTTTTATTATACTTTATGGTCTGGGATACATGTGCAGAATGTTCAGATTTTTTACATAGGTATACATGTGCCATGGTGGCTTGCTGCACCCATCAACCCGTCATCTACATTAGGCATTTCTCCTAATGTTATCCCTCCCCTTGCCCCCACTCCCTGA